>NW_007139286.1:0-757 GCF_000164805.1 Carlito syrichta | reverse complement strand
CCATGTAGTGTCCTGTACGTGAGGACTCTCTTTCCCTAGATTCCTGTTTCAAAACTCTGATTTCTGTTTAGCCCCTTAGTAAGATGCCATGTAGATTTTTTGATAGAGAAACCGTGGAAAACAGATTTCTTCTTTTTTCTTAGCAATAGGCCATGTAGTTTCCTGTTTATGTGAACTGCTATTACCCACATTCATGACTCGAATCCTTAATCCTTCTTGAGCCGTCAGCAAGATATTTTGCAGCATTTCGGGACTGAGGAATCCTATAACCCAGATCCTTGTTTTCAGCAACCGACGTGCACTTGCTTGCATATGAGTACTCCCTTACCTGGACACATGCATCGAAACCCTGAAGCTTGTTTAGACCTTAGGAATACGCCGTGTAGTTTTTGGGGGATTGAGAACACATGTCACACAGATTCCTTATTCTTTCTTAGGAAAAGTCCGTGCAGATGCCTGTATATGAGGATTTCATTTACCCAGATTATCCTTCAAATACCCAAATTCGTATTTAGCCATTAGCAAGACACCCTGAAGTTTTTTTGGGGATTGAGGACACTTGTAAACCACATTCCTTATGCTTCCCTAGCAATAGACAGTGCCTTTTCCTGTATATGAGGACTCCTATTATGCAGATTCCTACTCCCAAAACCCTTAGCAAGATGCTCTATAGGTGCTTGGGATGGAGGACTTGTAACCAAGATTCCTTATTCTTCCGTAGCAACAGGTGGTGTAGTGTTCTGCATATGAGGTCTCC
>NW_007139285.1:0-772 GCF_000164805.1 Carlito syrichta | reverse complement strand
GCTTGTTTAGACATTAGGAATACGCCGTGTAGTTTTTGGGGGATTGAGAACACATGTCACACAGATTCATTATTCTTTCTTAGGAAAAGTCCGTGCAGATGCCTGTATATGAGGATTTCATTTACCCAGATTATCCTTCAAATACCCAAATTCGTATTTAGCCATTAGCAAGACACCCTGAAGTTTTTTTGGGGATTGAGGACACTTGTAAACCACATTCCTTATGCTTCCCTAGCAATAGACAGTGCCTTTTCCTGTATATGAGGACTCCTATTATGCAGATTCCTACTCCCAAAACCCTTAGCAAGATGCTCTATAGGTGCTTGGGATGGAGGACTTGTAACCAAGATTCCTTATTCTTCCGTAGCAACAGGTGGTGTAGTGTTCTGCATATGAGGTCTCCCATTACCGAAATTCCTGCTTCATTCTCAACAAGACACTGAGACTTTTCGTGGTGACCTAGAATTCCAGTTGCTTGGATATCAAGAGAAAGTCTCCCTTAAAGTTCTTTTGGAATTGGAACTCAAGATTCCTGGTTCCCTTTTCAAAAGACAAACTAAAAATGTTGCGACATAGAAGCCCAGATTGCTGATTAAACCTTATCAAGAGACGTTGTAGATTTAGGCGATTAAGAACTACAAGAACCCGATTCCCTTTCCGTTCTCAGCAAGATACTCTTTATACAAAAATGCAGATGCCCAGATGTTTCCTAGGGATGTGGATTCCATGAATCCTGGTTACATTTTAATAATTTGTACTAAATATTTGGCAA
>NW_007139284.1:0-3859 GCF_000164805.1 Carlito syrichta | reverse complement strand
AAAGTCTCCCTTAAAGTTCTTTGGAATTGGAACTCAAGATTCCTGGTTCCCTTTTCAAAAGACAAACTAAAAATGTTGCGACATAGAAGCCCAGATTGCTGATTAAACCTTATCAAGAGACGTTGTAGATTTAGGCGATTAAGAACTACAAGAACTCGATTCCCTTTCCGTTCTCAACCAGAAACTCTGTATACAAAAAATGCAGATGCCCAGATGTTTCCTAGGATGTGGATTCCATGAATCCTGGTTACATTTTAACAATTCGTACTAAATATTTGGCAACTGCAAAACTCTCGGTCCCTCTCCAAATAAAGTACAAACGAAATTTTAGGGATTACAAAGTTCATCTTAAGACCAAAGTTACATCTAAATACGGCAAGATGATACTTTTCTTCCGGGAATCCGCCCTTGATTGTCCCGAGGAACCTAAGGGATTTGTGCTACCAGATACCCGATTACAACTCACAAGAGGACCAGAATGTTGCTGCAGTTCTGAAATGACTGATTCATAATACCCACAAGCCAAATATCTCCGAAACATGATACGAGCATGAAGCCCGGATTCTTGTTTATCCTCTAGCAAGACACCCTGAGAATTTTTCGGATTGGGGATTAGTGTATCACAGATTCCTTATTCATCCTTAGTGAGCGACCATGTAATGTACTGTATATGAGGAATCCCTTTCCCGAGAACCCTGTTTGGAAACCCTGATTCTTGTTTAGCCCTTAGCAAGATGTCATGTAGATATTGGGATGGAGGAACCGTGTGAAACAGGTTTCTTATTTCTCCTTAGCAAGAGATCGTGTAGATTCTGTATATGATGACTGCTAATACCTATGTTGCACGTTCTAAACACTGATACTTGTTTAGCCCACAGCAGATGGCCTGTTGATTTTTAGGACTGAGGACTGCTATAACCCCGATTCTTTTTCTTCCTTTGCAAGGGGCCATGTATTTTCCTGTATATTAGGACTCTCATTACATAGATCCTGCTTCGAAACTATGCTTCTTTTCAGCCCTTTCCAAGATGCCCTGCAGATTTTTGGGATTGAGGACTCGTGTAACCCAGATTCCTTATTCTTTCTTAGCAAAAGATCATGTAATTTCCTGTATATAAGGACTCCATTTTCCCAGATTCATGCTAAAAACACCTGATTCGTGTTTAGCCCATAGGAAGATGAACTAAAGTTTTTTTGTGATAGAGGACACGAGTAAGGCAGATTACTTATTCTTACTTATCAAGAGGCAGTGAAGTTTCCTGTATGTGAGGACTCCCATTACCCAGATTCCTACTTCAAAAACATGAATGGTGGTTACCACTTAGGAAGTCGATCTGTAGTTTTTGAGATTGAGGACTCATGGTAACTAGATTCCTTATAGTTCCTAAGCAATATGACGTGTAGGTTCCTGTATATGAGGATTCCCATTACCCAGGTTTCCACTTCACTCTGCAGGATGCCAAGACAGTTACTGGTGACCGAGAATTCCAGTTCTTTGGATATCAAGAGAAAGACTCCCATAATGTTCTTTGGAAACTGGAATCCTAGATTCTTTGTTCCCCTTCACAAGACCCTCCCTAAAATGTGGAATCTTAAAAACACAACATCCCAATTCCGAACTGCCTGCCCACAAGAATTTTCTGTAGTTTGGGGTCACCTGAATTGAGGGATTTTGTACCAATATGCCTTTGATTCTGGGAAACATGATTATGGTCGTAGATGTTCCTAGGGCAGAAAAGTATTTGTATGGACAGATCCTTGATTACAACTAACAAGATGACAAGAAAGTTCCTGTGGATCTGTAATGACAGATTTAGTGTATCCACGGAGAAATTAGCTCTGAAAAATGTAGGGACCCAGAAGCCCAGATTGCTGTTTAAACCTTTTCAAGAGGCCCTGTAAATTCCGGTTAATGAGAACGCCTACAACCGGATTTCCTTTTCGTTCTCAGCAAGATGCCCTGATGTTCCCTATTCATGTGGATTCCAAACTGTGTATACAAAAAGACAGATGCCCTGAATTTTCCTAGGGACGTGGAATCCATGATTCCTGGTTACCTTTAAAAATGCTTACTAAATATTTGGCAACAGCGAAACCCTTGTCCCCTCTCAAAATAAACATTGAAACGGAAGGGGATGGATTACAGTGTTCACCTTTAGACCAGAGTTACATCCACACATGGCAAGAAGATTCCTTTTGTTCTGAAATCTGGCCTTACTTGTTCCGAGGAATCTCACGGACTTGGAATGTCCGGTACACGTTTAGAACCTTCAAAAGGACCAGAATGTTGCTGGAGTCCTGAAATGACCGATTTGTAACATCCGCATGATAAATTGCTCCGAAATGTTTGGGGAGCTCGAAACCCTGTTTCTTTTTTTTAATTTGAGTTGGAGTCTTGCTCTGTCACCCAGACTAGAGTGCAGTGGCCGCTATCGATCACCGCAGCCTCGACTTGCTGGGCTCCGGCGATCCTTCTGCCTCAGCCTTCCAAGTAGATGGAATAACAGTCATGCGCTACCACGCTCGGACACTTTTTTGATTTATTGTAGAGATGAGGTCTTACTGCCCAGGGGGGTCTCGAACATGTGGGCTCAAGCAATTGACTCACCTCAGTCTCCCAAATGCGTGGGATTACAGGCTGAGCCACCAGCCTGGCTAAAGTCCTGTTTCTTTTTTGTGCCATAGAAGAAAACCTGGAAATTTTTTGGACTGAGGACTCATACAACAATAATTCTTTATTTGTCCTTACTTGAAGGCCGTGTAGTGTACTGTATGTGAGGACTCTCTTTCCCTAGATTCCTGTTTCAAATCCCCGATTCTTGTTTAGCCCTTACTAAGACGCCATGTAGATATTTTGATAGAGGAAGCATGGAAAACAGATTTTTTTTCTTAGCAAGAGGCCATGTAGTTTCCTGTATATGAGGACTGCTATTACGCACATTCATGCCTCGAATCCCTTACTCTTCTTTAGCCTTCAGCAAGATGCCCTGTAGAATTTTCAGGACTGAGGACTCGTATAACCCAGATTCCATATTTTTAATAACAGCCATGCAGTTGCCTGTATATGAGTACTCCTGTTCACTGATACTGGTGTGAAAGCTACATTCTTGTTTAGATCTTAGGAAGACGCCATATACTTTTGTGGAGATTGAGAAAACATGTCACCCACTTCTTAATCTTTCTTAGGAAAAGTCAGTGCAGTTGCCTGTATATGAGTATTTAATTTCCCTAGATTATGCTTCAAAAACCCAAATTAGTGTTTAGGCCTTAGCAAGACACCCTGAAATTTTATTTGGATGGAGGACACGTGTAAACCACATTCCTTATTCTCCTTTAGCAATAGACAGCACAGTTTCCTCTATATGAGGACTCCCGTTATCCAGATTCCTACTCCCAAAACCTGAATCGTGGTTATCTCTTAGCAAGACGTTCTGTAGGTTTTTGGGATGGAGGATTCGTGTAAGCAAGATTCCTTATTCTTCCGTAGCAACAGGTCATGTAGTGTTCTGTATATGAGGACTCTCATTACCGAAATTCCTTGCATCATTCTCAGCAAGATGCCAAGATATTTCCTGGTGACCAAAAATTCCAGTTGCTTGGATATCAAGGAAAAGACTCCCATAAATATCTTGAGGAATTATAACCCAAGATTCCTGGTTCCTTTTCAAAAAACACACTAAAAATGTGGCCACATAGATGCCCAGATTTCTGATTAAACCTTATCAAGAGACTTTGTTGATTTCAGCGATTGAGAACTCCAAGAACCGGATTCCCTTTCCGTTCTCAGCAAGGTGCCCTGATTTTCCCTGTCCATGTGGATTCCAAACACTGTGTACAAAAATGCAGATGCCCAGATTTC
>NW_007139283.1:0-752 GCF_000164805.1 Carlito syrichta | reverse complement strand
CCTATGTTGCACGTTCTAAACACTGATACTTGTTTAGCCCACAGCAGATGGCCTGTTGATTTTTAGGACTGAGGACTGCTATAACCCCGATTCTTTTTCTTCCTTTGCAAGGGGCCATGTATTTTCCTGTATATTAGGACTCTCATTACATAGATCCTGCTTCGAAACTATGCTTCTTTTCAGCCCTTTCCAAGATGCCCTGCAGATTTTTGGGATTGAGGACTCGTGTAACCCAGATTCCTTATTCTTTCTTAGCAAAAGATCATGTAATTTCCTGTATATAAGGACTCCATTTTCCCAGATTCATGCTAAAAACACCTGATTCGTGTTTAGCCCATAGGAAGATAAACTAAAGTTTTTTTGTGATAGAGGACACGAGTAAGGCAGATTACTTATTCTTACTTATCAAGAGGCAGTGAAGTTTCCTGTATGTGAGGACTCCCATTACCCAGATTCCTACTTCAAAAACATGAATAGTGGTTACCACTTAGGAAGTCGATCTGTAGTTTTTGAGATTGAGGACTCATGGTAACTAGATTCCTTATAGTTCCTAAGCAATATGACGTGTAGGTTCCTGTATATGAGGATTCCCATTACCCAGGTTTCCACTTCACTCTGCAGGATGCCAAGACAGTTACTGGTGACCGAGAATTCCAGTTCTTTGGATATCAAGAGAAGACTCCCATAATGTTCTTTGGAAACTGGAATCCTAGATTCTTGGTTCCCCTTCACAAGACCCTCCCTAAAATGTG
>NW_007139282.1:0-770 GCF_000164805.1 Carlito syrichta | reverse complement strand
ACATAGATCCTGCTTCGAAACTATGATTCTTTTCAGCCCTTTCCATGATGCCCTGCAGATTTTTGGGATTGAGGACTCGTGTAACCCAGATTCCTTATTCTTTCTTAGCAAAAGATCATGTAGTTTCCTGTATATAAGGACTCCATTTCCCCAGATTCATGCTAAAAACACCTGATTCGTTTTTAGCCCATGGGAAGACGAACTGAAGTTTTTTTGTGATAGAGGACACGAGTAAGGCAGATTCCTTATTCTTACTTATCAAGAGGCAGTGAAGTTTCCTGTATGTGAGGACTCCCATTACCCAGATTCCTACTTCAAAAACATGAATGGTGGTTACCACTTAGGAAGACGGTCTGTAGTTTTTGGGATTGAGGACTCTGGTCAACTAGATTCCTTATAATTCCTAAGCAATATGACGTGTAGGTTCCTGTATATGACGATTTCCATTACCCAGGTTTCCACTTCACTCTGCAGGATGCCAAGACAGTTACTGGTGACCGAGAATTCCAGTTCTTTGTATATCAAGAGAAAGACTCCCATAATGTTCTTTGGAAACTGGAATCCTAGATTCTTGGTTCCCCTTCACAAGACCCTCCCTAAAATGTGGAATCTTCAAAACACAGCATCCCAATTCCGACCTGCCTGCCCACAAGAATTTTCTGTAGTTTGAGGTCACCTGAATTGAGGGATTTTGTACCATATGCCTTTTGATCTGGGAAACATGATTATGGGTGTAGATGTTCCTTAGGGCAGAAAAGTATTTGTATGGA
>NW_007139281.1:0-807 GCF_000164805.1 Carlito syrichta | reverse complement strand
CATCCTAGATTCTTGGTTCCCCTTCACAAGACCCTCCCTAAAATGTGGAATCTTCAAAACACAGCATCCCAATTCCGACCTGCCTGCCCACAAGAATTTTCTGTAGTTTGAGGTCACCTGAATTGAGGGATTTTGTACCAATATGCCTTTTGATTCTGGGAAACATGATTATGGTTGTAGATGTTCCTAGGGCAGAAAAGTATTTGTATGGACAGATCCTTGCTTACAACTAACAAGATGACAAGAAAGTTCCTGTGGATCTGTAATGACAGATTTAGTGTATCCACGGAGAAATTAGCTCTGAAAAAAGTAGGGACCCAGAAGCCCAGATTGCTGATTAAACCTTTCCAAGAGGCCCTGTAAATTCTGGTTAATGAGAACGCCTACAACCGGATTTCCTTTTCGTTCTCAGCAAGATGCCCTGATATTCCCTATTCATGTGGATTCCAAACTCTGTATACAAAAAGACAGTTGCCCTGAATTCTCCTAGGGACGTGGAATCCATGATTCCTGGTTACCTTTAAAAATACATACTAAATATTTGGCAACAGTGAAACCCTTGTCCCCTCTCAAAATAAAAACTGAAACGGAAGGGGAAGGATTACAGGGTTCACCTTTAGACCAGAGTTACGTCCACACATGGCAAGAAGATTCCTTTTGTTCTGAAATCTGGCCTTAGTTGTTCCGAGGAATCTAATGGACTTGGAATGTCCGGTACACGTTTAGAACTTTCAAAAGGACCAGAATGTTGTTGAAGTCCTGAAATGATCGATTTGTAACATCCGCATGATAAATTGCTCTGAAATG
>NW_007139280.1:0-836 GCF_000164805.1 Carlito syrichta | reverse complement strand
TTTCTTTTTGGTGCCATAGCAGAACACCTGGGAATTTTTTAGACTGAGGACTCGTACAACAATGATTCTTCATTTGTCCTTACTTGGAGGCCGTGTAGTGTACTGTATGTGAGGACTCTCTTTCCCTAGATTCCTGTTCCAAATCCCTGATTCTTGTTTAGCCCTTACTAAGACGCCATGTAGATATTTTGATAGAGGAAGCATGGAAAACAGATTTTTTCCCTTAGCAAGTGGCCATGTAGTTTCCTGTATATGAGGACTGCTATTATGCACATTCATGCCTCGAATCATTGACTCTTTTTAGCCATCAGCAAAATGCCCTGTTGATTTTCAGGACAGAGGAGTCGTATAACCCAAATTCCATATTTTTAGCAACAGCCATACAGTTGCCTGTATATGAGTACTCCTGTTCACAGATACATGTGTCGAAAGTTTCATTCTTGTTTAGATCTTAGGAAGACGCCGTATACTTTTTTGGAGATTGAGAAAACATGTCACCCACATTCCTAAATCTTTCTTAGGAAAAGTCAGTGCAGTTGCCTGTATATGAGTATTTCATTTCCCTAGTTTATGCTTCAAAAACCCAAATTCGTGTTTAGGCCTTAGCAAGACACCCTGTAATTTTATTGGGATGTAGGACACGTGTAAACCACATTACTTATTCTCCTGTAGCAATAGACAGCACAGTTTACTGCATATGAGGACTCCCGTTATCCAGATTCCTACTCCCAAAACCTGAATTGTGGTTATCTCTTAGCAAGATGTTCTGTAGGTTTTTGGGATGGAGGATTCGTGTAAGCAAGATTCCTTATTCTTCCGTAGCAACAGGTCGTGTG
>NW_007139279.1:0-742 GCF_000164805.1 Carlito syrichta | reverse complement strand
TGCTTGGTTATAAAAGGAAAAGACTCCCATAAAGTTCTTGAGGAATTGTAACCCAAGATGCCTGGTTCCTTTTCAAAAAACACACTAAAAATGTGGCGACATAGATGCCCAGATTGCTGATTAAACCTTATCAAGAGACTTTGTTGATTTAGGCGATTGAGAACTCCAAGAACCGGATTCCTTTCCGTTCTAAGCAAGGTGCCCTGATTTTCCCTGTCCATGTGGATTCCAAACACTGTGTACAATAATGCAGATGCCCAGATGTTTTCTGGGGACGTGGAATCCATGAATCCTGGTTACATTTTAATAATTCGTACTAAATATTTGGCAACTGCAAAACCATCGGCCCTTCTCTAAATAAAGTACAAACGGAAATTTAAGGATTACCAAGTTCATCTTAAGACCAACATTATATACAAATATGGTAAGATTATACTTTTTTTCCGGGAATCTGGCCTTAATTGTTCTGAGGAACTTAAGGCATTTGTACTACCAGATACCCGATTACAACTCTCAACAGGACCAGAATGTTGCTGGAGTCCTGAAATGACTGATTCATAATACCCACAAGACAAATATCTCTGAAACATGAGATGAGCTTGAAGCCTTGATTCTTGTTTATACCGCGGCAAGACACCCTGAGAATTTTTTGGATTGTGGACTAGTGTATCACAGATTCCTTATACTTCTTTATCGAGGAGCCGTGTAATATCTGTATATGAGAACTCCCTTTCCACAGAAT
>NW_007139278.1:0-762 GCF_000164805.1 Carlito syrichta | reverse complement strand
CCTGAATTTTCCTGTCGATGTGGATTCCAAACTCAGTATATCAAAAGACAGATGCCCAGAAGGTCATAGGGACGTGGATTTCCTGATTCCTGGTTACCTTTAAAAATACGTACTAAACATTTGGCAATTGCAAAACCCTTGTCCTCTTTCAAAATAAAAAGAGACATGGAAGGGGAAGGATTACATGGTTCACCTTAAGACCAGAGTTACATCCAAATATGATTCTTTTTGTCCTGGAATCTGGCCTTAGTTGTTCCCAGAAACCTAACGAACTAGGAGTGCCCAATACCCGTTTACAACTTTTAAGAGGACCAGAATGTTGCCTGAGTCCTGAAAAGACTGATTCATAATCTCCGCATGCTAAATTGCTCAGAAATATTTGGGGAGATCGAAGGTCTGTTTCTTGTTTGTCCCATAGCAGACACCCTGGGAATCTTTTGGATTTAGGCAGCGTACAACAATGATTCTTTATTCATATTTAGTTGGAGGCTGTGTAGTGTCCTGTATGTGAGGACTCTCTTTCCCTTGATACCTGTTTCGAAACCCCGATTCTTTTTCAGCCATTAGTAAGGCGCCATGTAGATTTTTTGATAGAGGAGCCGTGGAAAACAGATTTCTTCTTTTCTCTTAGCAAGAGGCCATGTAATTTCCTGTATATGAGGATTCCTATTACCCACATTCATGCCTCGAATCCCTGATTCTTTTACCCGTCAGCAAGATGCCCTGTAGATTCCAGGAAATGAAGACTCGTATAACCCAGAT
>NW_007139277.1:5573-7737 GCF_000164805.1 Carlito syrichta | reverse complement strand
TGTATATGAGGACTGCTATTACCTATGTTCCAGCTTCTACACCCTGATTAATGCTTAGCTCACAGCAGATGGCCTGTTGATATTTAGGACTGAGGACTGCTATAACCCCGATTCTTTTTCTTCCATGGCAAGGGGTGACATTCCTGTATATTAGGACTCTCATTCGATACATCCTGCTTCGAAACTCTGATCCTTTTTAGCACTTTAAAAATGCTCTGTAGATTTTTGGGATTGAGGACTTGTGTAACCCAGATTCCTTAATCTTTCACAGCAAAAGATCAAGTAGTTGCCTGTAAATAAGGACTCTATTTCCCAGATTCATACTCGAAAACACCATGATTCGTGTTTAGCCCATAGCAAGTCGACCTGAAGTTTTTTTGGGGATTGAGGACACGAGTAACGCAGATTCCTTATTCTTACTTAGCAATAGGCAGTTAAGTTTCCAGTATGAGAGGACTCCAATTACCCAGAATTCTACTTCAATAACCTGATTCGTGGTTACCTGTTAGGAAGACGGTCTGTAGTTTTTGGAATTGAGAACTCATATAAGGAAGATTCCTTATACTTCCTTAGCAATATGACGTGTAGTTTCCTGTATATGACGACCTCCATTTCCCAGTTTCCTGCTTCACTCTGCAGGATGCCGAGACAGTTCCTGGTGAAAGAGAATTCCAGTTTTTTGGATATCAAGAGAAAGACGTCCATAATGTTCTTTGGGATCTGGAATCTAAGATTCCTGGTTCCCCTTCACAAAACCTCCCCAATTTGTGGAATCTTCCAAACCCAAAATCCCAATTCCTACCTTCCCTCCTACAAGAATTTTCAGTACTTTGAGATCACCTGAATCAAGGAATTTTGTACCAATATGACTTTAATTCTGGAGAACATGATTATGGTCGTAGATGTTCCTAGGAAACAAAAGTTTTTGTTGTGACAGAACCTTGATTACAGCTAAATAAGATGACCAGAAATTTCCTGAGGCTTTGTAATGACAGATTTAGCATATCCACGGAGCAAGTAGCTCTGAAAATGTACGGACCCAGATGCCCAGATTGCTGATTACACCTTATAAAGGGGCCAGGTAGATTCCGGAAAATGAGAACACTTACAACCCGATTTCCGTTTCGTTCTCAGTAAGATGCCCTGAATTTTCCTGTCGATGTGGATTCCAAACTCAGTATATCAAAAGACAGATGCCCAGAAGGTCATAGGGACGTGGATTTCCTGATTCCTGGTTACCTTTAAAAATACGTACTAAACATTTGGCAATTGCAAAACCCTTGTCCTCTTTCAAAATAAAAAGAGACATGGAAGGGGAAGGATTACATGGTTCACCTTAAGACCAGAGTTACATCCAAATATGGCAAGAAGATTCTTTTTGTCCTGGAATCTGGCCTTAGTTGTTCCCAGAAACCTAACGAACTAGGAGTGCCCAATACCCGTTTACAACTTTTAAGAGGACCAGAATATTGCCTGAGTCCTGAAAAGACTGATTCATAATCTCCGCATGCTAAATTGCTCAGAAATATTTGGGGAGATCGAAGGTCTGTTTCTTGTTTGTCCCATAGCAGACACCCTGGGAATCTTTTGGATTTAGGCAGCGTACAACAATGATTCTTTATTCATATTTAGTTGGAGGCTGTGTAGTGTCCTGTATGTGAGGACTCTCTTTCCCTTGATACCTGTTTCGAAACCCTGATTCTTTTTCAGCCATTAGTAAGGCGCCATGTAGATTTTTTGATAGAGGAGCCGTGGAAAACAGATTTCTTCTTTTCTCTTAGCAAGAGGCCATGTAATTTCCTGTATATGAGGATTCCTATTACCCACATTCATGCCTCGAATCCCTGATTCTTTTTACCCGTCAGCAAGATGCCCTGTAGATTTCCAGGAATGAAGACTCGTATAACCCAGATTCTTTATTTTTAGCAACAGCCGTGCAGTTGCCTGTATATTTCTACTCCTGTTCACAGATACTGGCGTAGAAAGATTGATTCTTGCTTAGATCTTAGGAAGACGCCGTGTACCTTTTTGGGGATTGAGAAAATATGTCACCCATATTCCTTCTTCTTTCTTAGGAAAAGTCAGTGCAGTTGCCTGTATTTGAGGATTTCATTTTGCTAGTTTATGCTTCAAAAACCCAAATTCGTGTTTAGCCCTTAGCAAG
>NW_007139277.1:0-5091 GCF_000164805.1 Carlito syrichta | reverse complement strand
TACTGCAAAACCCTTGGCCCCCTCTACAAATAAAGTACAAACGGAAATTTAAGGAATACTAAGTTCATGTTAAGATCAAAGATACATCCAAATACGGGACAATCATACCTTTTTTCGGGGAATCTGGCCTTTATTGTCCCGAGGAAATTAAGGGAATATACTACCAGATACCCGATTATAATTCTCAAGAGGACCAGAATGTTGCTGGAGTCCTGAAATGACTGATTCTTAATACCCACAAGCCAAATATCTCCAAAACATGAGACGAGCTCGAAACCTTGATTCTTGTTTATACCACAGCAAGACACCCTGAGAATTTTTCGGAATGTGGATTAGTGTATCACAGATTCCTTATTCTTCCTTTGCGAGGGTCCATGTAATGTCCTGTATATGAGGACTCCCTTTTCCCAGAATTCTGCTTGGAAACCCTGATTCGTGTTTTGCTATTAGCAAGAGGTCAAGTAGATGTTGGGATGGAGGAACCATGTAAAACAGGTTTCTTTTTTCTCCTTAGTTAGTGATCGTGAAGATTCTGTATATGAGTACTTCTATTAACTATGTTCCTGCTTCTGAACACTGATTATTGTTTAGGCAACAGCAAATGGCCTGTTCATTCTTAGGACTGTGGACAGTTATAACCCCAATACTTTCTCTTCCTTGACAAGGGCTGTGTATTTTCCTGTATTATAGTACTCTCATTAGATACACCCTGCGTCGAAACTCTGATTCCTATTTAGCACATTCCAAGATGCTCTACAGAGGTTTGGGATGAGGACTCGTGCAAATCAGATTCCCTTTTTTTTCTTAGCAAAAGTAATGTAGTTGCCTGTAAATAAGGAATTCATTTCCAAGATTTTTTCAAAACCCTGATTCTTGTTTAGCCCTTAGTAAGAAGTCATGTACATTTTTTGAGAAAGGAACCGTGGAAAACAGATTTCTTCTCTTTTATTACCAAGAGGTCATGTAGTTTCCTGTATATGAGGATTGCCATTACCCACATTCATGCCTAGAATCCCTGATTCTTATTTAGCCTTCAACAAGATGCCCTGTAGATTTTCAGGACTGAGGACTCGTATAACCCATATTCCTTATTTTTAACAACAGCCGTGCAGTTACCTGTATATGGGTACTCCTGTTCACAGCTAGAGTCGTCAAAAGCTTGATTCTTGCTTAGATCTTAGGAAGATGCCGTATACTTTTTTGGAGATTGAGAAAACATGTCACCCACATTCATGATTCTTTCTTAGGAAAAGTCAGTGCATTTGCCTGTATATGAGTATTTCATTTCCCTAGTTTATGCTTCAAAAACCCAAATTCGTGTTTAGCCCTTAGCAAGAAACCCTGAAGTTTTATTGGGATGGAGGACACGTGTAAACCAGATTCCTTATTCTCCTTTAGCATTAAACAGGGCAGTTTCCTGTATGTGAGGACTCCCATTATCCAGATTCGTACTCCCAAAAACTGAATGGTGGTTATCTCTTACAAGACGGTCTGTAGGTTTTTGGGATTGGGGCCTCGTGTAAACAAGATTCCTCATTCTTCCGTAGCAACAGGTCGTGTAGTGTTCTGTATATGAGGCCACCCATTACTGAAATTCCTGCTTCATTCTCAGCAAGACACCAAGATATTTCCTGGTGACCTAGAATTCCACTTGCTTGGATATCAAGAGAAAGACTCTGATAAAGTTCTTGAGGAATTGGAACCCATGATTCTTGGTACCTTTTCAAAAGACACACTAAAAATGTGGTGACTTATAAGCCCAGATTGCTAATTAAACCTTATTAAGAGACTTTGCAGATTTAGGCGATTGAGAACTCCAAGAACCGAATTTCTTTCCGTTCTCAGCAAGATGTCCTGAATTTTCCTGTCCATGTGGATTCCAAAACTCTGTGTACTAAAATGCAGATAGCGAGATATTTCCCAGGAACGTGGATCCCATTGATGCTGGTTGCATTTTAATAATTCGTACTAAATATTTAGCAAAAGCAAAACCCTCGGCCCCTCTACAAATAAAGTAAAAACGGAAATTTAAGTATTACCAAGTTCATCTTAACCAAAGTTATCTCCAAAAATGGCAATATGATACTTTTTTTCCGGGAATCTGGCCTTAATTGTCCCGAGGAACTTAAGGGATTTGTACTACCAGATACCCGATTACAACTCTCAAGAGAACCAGAATGTTGCTGGAGTCTTGAAATGACAGATTCATAATACGCACAAGACAAATATCTTTGAAACATGAGACGAGCTCGAAGCCTTGATTCTTGTATATACCGCAGCAAGACACCCTGAAAATTTGTAGGATTGTGGACTAGTGTATCACAGATTCCTTATTCTTCTTTACGAGAGGCCATGTAATATCTGTATATGAGGACTTCCTTTCCCCAGAATCCTGTTTGGAAACCCTGATTCTTGTTTTGCCATTAACAAGATGTCATGTAGATATTGTGATGGAGGAACCGTGTAAAAGAGGTTTCTTAGTTCTCTTTAGCTATAGATCATATTGATTCTGCATATGAGGACTGCTATTTCCTAAGTTCCAGCGTCTTAAAATTGATTCTTGTTCAGTCCACAGCAGATGGCCTGTTGATTTTAAAAACTGAGGACTGCTATAACCCCAATTCTTTTTCTTCCTTGGCAAGGGGCTGTATATTTTCCTGTATATTAGGACTCTCATAATATACATCCTGTTTCTAAATTCTGATTCTTTTTAGAACTTTCCAAGGTGCTCTGTAGATTTTTGGGATTGAGGACTCGTGTAACCCAGATTCCTTATTCTTTCTTATCAAAAGGTCATGTAGTTGACGCTAAATAAAGACTCCATTTTCCAGATTCATGCTCGAAAACACCATGATTTGTGTTTAGCCCATAGCAAGGTGACCTTAAGCTTTTTAGCGATTGAGGATCCGATAATGCAAATTCTTTATCTTACTTAGCAATAGGCAGTGAAGTTTAGTGTATGTGAGGACACACATTACCCAGATTCTACTTCAAAAATCTGATTCGTGGTTACCATTTAGGAAGAAGTCCCGTATTTTTGAGACTGAGGACTCATATAAGGAAGATTCCTTATATTTCCATACCAATATGATGTGTAGTTTCCTGTATATTAAGACCTCGACTACCCAGCTTCCTGCTTCACTCTGAAGGATGCCAAGACAGTTCCTGTACACCGAGAATTGCAGTTTTTTGGATATCAAGAGAAAGATATCCATAATGTTCTTTGAGAACTGGAATCCAACATTCCTGGTTCCCCTTCACAAGACCTTCCCAAAATGTGCAATATTCCAAACCCAAAACCCTATTCGTACCTGCCCACCCACAAGAATTTTCTGTACTTTGAGATCACCTGAATCGAGGAATTTTGTACAAATATATCTTTTGATTCTGGGGAATATGATTATGGTCGTAGATGGTCCCAGGAAACAAAAGAATTTCTAGGGCCAAATCCTTGATTACAACTAACAGGAGGACGAGAAAGATCTTGAGGATCTGTAATAACAGATTTAGCATATCCACAGAGCAAGTAGCTCTGAAAATGTAGGGACCCAGAAGACAAGATTGCTGATTAAACCTTATCAAGAGGCCCTGTAGATTCTGGGAAATGAGAACTCCTAGAACCGGATTTCCTTTTTATTCACAGTAAGATGCAATAATTTTTCCTGTATATTTGGATTCCAAATTCAGTATATACAAAGATAAATGCCCAGAAGTTTCCTAGGTTCCTGGATTCCATGGTTCCTGGTTACCATTAAAAGTACGTAGTAAACATTTGGCAAGTGCAAAACCCTTGTCCCGTTTCAAAATAAAAAGAGACAAGGAAAGGGAAGGATAACAGGTTTCACTTTAAGACCAGAGTTACATCCAAATACGGCAAGAAGATTATTTTTGTCCTGGAATTTGGCCTTAGTTGTTCTGAGGAACCTAACGGACTTGGAGTGCCCAATACCATTTACAATTTTTAAGAAGACCAGAATGCTGCTGGAGTCCTGAAATGACTGATTCATAATATCGGAATGGTAAACTGCTCTGAAACCTTTGGGGAGCTCGAAGATCTGTTTCTTGTTTGCCCCATAGCAGACAACCTGGGAATTTTCTGGATTGAGGACGAGTACAACAATGATTTCTTATTCATACTTAGTTGGAGGCCTTGTAGTGTCCTGTATGTGGGACTCCTTTCCAATGATTCCTTTTTCAAAATCCTGATTCTAGTTTAGCCCTTAGTAAGAAGTCATGTGTATTTTTGATAGAAGAACCATGGAAAACAGATTTCGTCTTTTTCACTAGCGAGAGGCCATATAGTTTCCTGTATATGAGGATTGCTATTACCCACATTCATGCCTCGAATCGCTGATTCTTCTTTAGCCGTCATCAAAATGCCCTGTAGATTTCCAGTACTGAGGACTCATATAATGCAGATTCCTTACTTTTAGCAACAGCCGTGCAGTGACTTGTATATGAGAACTCCTGTTCCCAGATACATGCGTCGAAAGCTTGATTCTTGTTTAGATCTTAGGAAGACGCCGTATACTTTTTGGAGATTGAGAAAACATGTCATCCCCATTCCTTATTCTTGCTTAGGAAAAGTCAGTGCATTTGCCTGTATATGAGGATTTCATTTCCCTAGTTTATGCTTCAAAAACCCAAATTCGTGTTTAGCCCTTAGCAAGAAACCCTGAAGTTTTATTGGGATGGAGGACACGTGAAAACCAGATTCCTTATTCTCCTTTAGCAACAGACAGTGCAGTTTCCTGTATATGAGGAATCCCTTTATCCAGATTCCTACTCCCAAAACCTTAATGGTGGTTATCTCTTAGCAAGGTGGTCTGTAGGTTTTTGGGATGGAGGTCTCGTGTAAACAAGATTCCTTACTCTTCTGTAGCAACAGGTCGTGTAGTGTTCTGTATATGAGGACTCCCATTACTGAAATTCCTGCTTCATTCTCAGCAAGACACCAAGATATTTCCTGGTGTCCTAGAATTCAGTTGCTTGGATATCAAGATTAAAGACTCCCATAAAGTTCTTGAGAAATTGGACTCAGATTCTTGGTTCCCTTATCAAAAGACACACTAATACTGTGGCGTCATACAA
>NW_007139276.1:0-797 GCF_000164805.1 Carlito syrichta | reverse complement strand
TGAAATGACAGATTCATAATACGCACAAGACAAATATCTTTGAAACATGAGACGAGCTCGAAGCCTTGATTCTTGTATATACCGCAGCAAGACACCCTGAAAATTTGTAGGATTGTGGACTAGTGTATCACAGATTCCTTATTCTTCTTTACGAGAGGCCATGTAATATCTGTATATGAGGACTTCCTTTCCCCAGAATCCTGTTTGGAAACCCTGATTCTTGTTTTGCCATTAACAAGATGTCATGTAGATATTGTGATGGAGGAACCGTATAAAACAGGTTTCTTAGTTCTCCTTAGCTAAAGATCATATTGATTCTGCATATGAGGACTGCTATTTCCTATGTTCCAGCGTCTTAAAATTGATTCTTGTTCAGCCCACAGCAGATGGCCTGTTGATTTTAAAAACTGAGGACTGCTATAACCCCAATTCTTTTTCTTCCTTGGCAAGGGGCTGTGTATTTTCCTGTATATTAGGACTCTCATAAGATACATCCTGCTTCGAAACTCTGATTCTTTTTAGAAATTTCCAATGTGCTCTGTAGATTTTTGGGATTGAGGACTCGTGTAACCCAGATTCCTTATTCTTTCTTACCAAAAGGTCATGTAGTTGACGCTAAATAAAGACTCCATTTTCCAGATTCATGCTCGAAAACACCATGATTCGTGTTTAGCCCATAGCAAGGTGACCTTAAGCTTTTTAGCGATTGAGGATCCGATTAATGCAAATTCCTTATTCTTACTTAGCAATAGGCAGTGAAGTTTAGTGTATGTGAGGACACACATTACCCAGATTCG
>NW_007139275.1:0-693 GCF_000164805.1 Carlito syrichta | reverse complement strand
CCTTAAGACCAGAGTTACATCCAAATACGGCAAGAACATTATTTTTGTCCTGGAATTTGGCCTTAGTTGTTCTGAGGAACCTAACGGACTTGGAGTGCCCAATACCATTTACAATTTTTAAGAAGACCAGAATGCTGCTGGAGTCCTGAAATGACTGATTCATAATATCGGAATGGTAAACTGCTCTGAAACCTTTGGGGAGCTCGAAGATCTGTTTCTTGTTTGCCCCATAGCAGACAACCTGGGAATTTTCTGGATTGAGGAAGAGTACAACAATGATTTCTTATTCATACTTAGTTGGAGGCCTTGTAGTGTCCTGTATGTGGGACTCCTTTCCAATGATTCCTTTTTCAAAATCCTGATTCTAGTTTATCCCTTAGTAAGAATTCATGTGTATTTTTTGATAAAAGAACCATGGAAAACAGATTTCGTCTTTTTCACTAGCGAGAGGCCATATAGTTTCCTGTATATGAGGATTGCTATTACCCACATTCATGCCTCGAATCCCTGATTCTTCTTTAGCCGTCATCAAAATGCCCTGTAGATTTCCAGTACTGAGGACTCATATAATGCAGATTCCTTACTTTTAGCAACAGCCGTGCAGTGACTTGTATATGAGAACTCCTGTTCCCAGATACATGCGTCGAAAGCCTGATTCTTGTTTAGATCTTACGAAGACGCCGTATACTTTTT
>NW_007139274.1:0-1032 GCF_000164805.1 Carlito syrichta | reverse complement strand
TACCATCAAAAGTATGTAATAAACATTGGCAAGTGCAAAACCCTTGTTCCTGATCAAAATAAAAAGAGACACGGAAGGGGTAGGATTACATTGTTCACCTTAAGACCACACTTACATCCAAATATGGAAAGAAAATTATTTTTGTCCTGGAATCTGGTCTTAGTTGTTCTGTTGAACCTAACGCACTTGGAGTTCCCAACACCATTTACAACTTTTAAGAGCACCAGAAAGTTGCTGGAGTCCTGAAATGACCGATTCATAATATCCGAATGCTAAATTGCTCTGAAACATTTTGGGAGCTCGAAGGTCTGTTTCTTGTTGTTCCCATAACAGACAACCTGAGAATTTTTTGAATGGAGGGCGCGTACCACAATGATTCTTTATTCGTACTTAGTTGGAGATCATGTAGTGTCCTGTATGAGAGGACTCTCTTTCCCTTGATTCCTGTTTCGAAACCCTGATTCTTGTTTAGCCCTTAGTAAGAAGCCATGTAGATTTTTTGATAGTGGAACCGTGGAAAACAAATTTATTTTCTTTTATTAGCAAGAGGCCATGTAGTTTCCTGTATATGAGGATTGCTATTACCCACCTTCATGTCTCTAATCCCTGATTTTTCTTTAAGCCGTCAGCAAGATGCCCTGTAGATTTTCAGGACTGAGGACTCGTATAACACAGATTACGTATTTTTAGCAACAGCCGTGCAGTTACCTGTATATGAGTACTCCTGTTCACAGATACATGCGACGAAAGCTTGATTCTTGTTTAGATCTTAGGAAGACGCCGTATATTTTTTTGGAGATTGAGAAAACATGTCACCCACATTCCTTATTATTTCATAGGAAAAGTCAGTGCATTTGCCTGTATTTCATTTCCCTAGTTTATGCTTCAATAACCCAAATTCGTGTTTAGCCCTTAGCAAAAAACCCTGAAGATTTATTGGGATGGAGGACACGTGTAAACCAGATTCCTTATTCTCCTTTAGCAATAGACAATGCAGTTTCCTGTATATGAGGAATCCCTTTATCCAGATTC
>NW_007139273.1:0-725 GCF_000164805.1 Carlito syrichta | reverse complement strand
TTATACTTCCTTAGCAATATGACATGTAGTTTTCCTGTATATGACGACCTCCATTACCCAGCTTCCTGCTTCACTCTGCAGGATGCTGAGACAGTTCCTGGTGACATATAATTCCAGTTTTTTGGATATCAAGAGAAAGACGTCCATAATGTTCTTTGGGAATTGGATTAAAAGAATCCTGGTTCCCCTTCACAAGACCTCCCCAAAATGTGGAATATTGCAAACCCATAACCCCAATTTCTACCTGCGCACCCACAACAATTTTCTGTATCTTCAGTTCACCTGAATCGAGGAATTTTGTACCAATATACCTTTTGATTCTGGGGAATATGATTATGGTCGTAGATGGTCCCAGGAAAAAAAAGGATTTCTAGGGCCAAATCCTTGATTAAAACTAACAAGAGGAGCAGAAATATACTGAGCATCTGTAATGACAGATTTAGGGTATCCACGGAGCAAGTAGCTCTGAAAATGTAGGGACTCAGAAGCCCAGATTGCTGATTAAATCTTATCAAGAGGTCCTGTAGATTCCAACAATGAGAACGCCTAGAACCGTATTTCCTTTTAATTCTCAGTAAGATGCCCTGATTTTTCCTGTCGATTTGGATTTCAAATTCAGTATATCAAAAGAGAGATGCCCAGAAAGTTTCCTAGGTTCGTGAATTCCATGATTTCTGGGTACCATTAAAAGTATGTAGTAAACATTTGGCTAGTGAAAAACTCTT
>NW_007139272.1:0-791 GCF_000164805.1 Carlito syrichta | reverse complement strand
AAAAAAAGGATTTCTAGGGTCAAATCCTTGATTAAAACTACAAGAGGAGCAGAAATATACTGAGCATCTGTAATGACAGATTTAGCATATCCACGGAGCAAGTAGCTCTGAAAATGTAGGGACTCAGAAGCCCAGATTACTGATTAAATCTTATCAAGAGGTCCTGTAGATTCCAACAATGAGAACGCCTAGAACCGTATTTCCTTTTAATTCTCAGTAAGATGCCCTGATTTTTCCTGTCGATTTGGATTTCAAATTCAGTATATCAAAAGACAGATGCCAAGAAGTTTCCTAGGTTCGTGAATTCCATGATTCCTGGTTACCATTAAAAGTATGTAGTAAACATTTGGCTAGTGAAAAACTCTTGTCCATGCTCAAAATAAAAAGAGACACGGAAGGGGAAGGATTACAGGGTTAACCTTAAGAACAGACATACATCGAAATATGGAAAGAAGATTCTTTTTGTACTGTAATCTGGCCTTAGTTTTTCTGTGGAACCTAACGGACTTGGAGTTCCCAACACCATTTACAACTTTTAAGAGGACCAGAAAGTTGCTGGAGTCCTGAAATGATCGATTTATAATATCCAAATGCTAAATTGCTCTGAAACATTTGGGGAGCTCGAAGGTCTGTTTCTTGTTTTTCCCATAACAGACAACCTGGGAATTTTTTGAATTGAGGGCGCGTACCACAATGATTCTTATGCTTAGTTGGAGGTCATGTAGTGTCCTGTATGTGAGGACTCTCTTTCTCTTCATTCTTGTTTCGAAAACCTGATTCTTGTTAGGCCT
>NW_007139271.1:0-757 GCF_000164805.1 Carlito syrichta | reverse complement strand
AAATAGATGCACATAAGGAAGTTGTTGGATTACAGGGTACTTCTTCAGACAAGAATTACACACAAATATGGCGAGATGATTCTTTCAGTCCTAGAATCTGGATTTAGTTGTCCTGAGGAAACCAACTGAATTGTGGTGACTGGTTATTGGTTACAACAATCAAGAGGACCAGAAGGTTGCTGGGAATTTATAATTACAATTGTCGTTTCCAAGTGACAAGTAGCTCTGAAGACTTTAGAGAACTAGAAGCCCAGATTCCAGATAAGCCCTTACAATGGAGCCCTTTAGAATTCATAGATTGAGGGCTCTCATAACCCACATTCGTTTTTTTATCATCAGGAAGACAATCGGACGTTTTCTGGTGATGTGGAAGTTCAAACTCTTACATACCAATACTCATAGGGCCAGAAGTTTCTCAGGCACCTGGAAACCAAGATTGCTGGTTCCCCCTTAAGAATACGTCCTAAATATGTGGGAACCCCAAATCCCATATTCTGAATACCAAAACGAATGTCCAGCAGTAGTTTCTGGACTATGAGGTAAACGTGAAGCCAGTGGTCACATTAACAAATGGCAAGATGATCCTTGCATTGTGGAATCTGGCCTTACAGGACCCTGTGAAACAAACGCACCAGTAAGTCGGATTCTCAGTTACAACTATCAAGAGGCACAGCACGTTCCTGGGGATCAGTAATGCCTGATAAGTGGTATGCATATAGGACGTTGCTCTGAATAATATGGGGACCAGGACTCCGAA
>NW_007139270.1:0-691 GCF_000164805.1 Carlito syrichta | reverse complement strand
AGTATTGGTCACAGGCTTCTGGGTCATGATCTTAGGATTTTATGAAGGTGTAAAATGTAGAATATAGTTCTTTCACATTTAGAACTTGGCAACCAGAAAATCAATAGTGACATGAGAGATACAGAGATAAAGAAATTGCACAAAGAACAACTCTGGGGAGCTCAATTCTGTACATTTGGAAAACATAGAGGTATCCAATGGGAAATTGAAAGCAGGAGTGTAAAACAGGGCATGCAGCTTAACTGCAGTGTATGGAGGTAAAGGCTGAAGTTGTAAGAAGGATACACTGAAGGACAAAGAAGTAGACCCAAGACCTTGAAAAAAATCCAGCAGTAGCTGGGCACTGTGGTTCAAACCTGTAATCACAGCACTTTGGGAGGCTGAGGCAAGAGGATTGCCTGAGTCCAGGGGTTTCAGAACAGCCTGGAAAACTTGGTGAGACCTCGTCTCTACAATAAATCAAAAAATTTAGCAGGGCATGGTAGTGTATGCCTGTAGTTCCAACTACTTGGAAGACTGAGGCAGAAGGATAGCCTATTACTGAAACACACATTAGATCATTCTAACTGATCTAGCTGATATATCCCCTCTAACCTCCACTGCTGGATTTTTTTTTTTTAGTCAGAGTCTCACTCTGCCACCCAGGCTGGAGTGCAGTGGCATGCTCCCAGCCACCCCAGCGTCAACCTGC
>NW_007139269.1:0-609 GCF_000164805.1 Carlito syrichta | reverse complement strand
CACCAGGGTCAGAGACAAGCCCCAGGTGTTGTGGCCACACCTCATCACGGCCTGAGGGTTCCAAAATTGAGTCAGGAGCCACGGCCCCCAGAGTCCAGGTTGCTCAGGGACTGAGGAGGGAGGACCCCACAGGTCGAGGCCCTGGACGGCACAATCGTGCCACCGCCGTGCACCCGCCCAGCATACGGAGACTCCAGCAACAAAACATATGCCTCCAACGTGGGTCTCAAAGGACATCCATGCCTCCCCAGGGAAAATTCCACGTGGCCATGGTAAAATGGAGTGATTGGGAAAGGAAGGGGTGCTCCCTCCATCTGAAGGTTGCACACCAGGTGATTGGGAAAGGAAGGGGTGCTCCCTCTGTCCAAAGGTGGCACACCAGGTGACTGAAACCAGGGCTGGCTGTGGCATTGCTGGACCCCCTTGATTGCTCTATGCCCAACAGTCACCCTAACTCAGGGCAGTCTGTTCTGTGAGCTCACACATGTCTTTGCTGTGGTGCATGAATGTGGAGTGTGGAGGCAGGACTTCTGGGATGTGTGGCTGAAGGTGCAGGATGGACATGCTCGGAGGCCAACTTTGTAACCGCCCACAATCGACAGTCAGGAA
>NW_007139268.1:0-717 GCF_000164805.1 Carlito syrichta | reverse complement strand
GGGAGTCAGTAAAGAAGATGCTGGGTCACCCAGAACCCAGGAGATGGGACCAAGACTGCAAACTGCTGAATAGACAGACTGTAAAGCAGAGGGAAAAGTGAACAAAACCAGAAGACCCTCATAAGGAAGAACAGGTCATTGCAGAAGAGAAATAAAAGCAGCCCCACCTTCCCTCAAAACCAGAATTGAAGAGGGGGAGGGAAAGGGGTAAAGGGAGAAAAATCTACAGAAATGAAGAAAAACCAAAAGAAGAGTATGGGTCTCTCCCAGACGCCTGGGAGAGCAGACACTGAGAAAATTGACTTTGGAATGCAAACAATGAAAAGTCCCCAGAATGAAGGGTCTCAAAATGCAAATGTAGATATCAAAATAATAATGGAGAGACTAAAAAGAATTGAGGAGAAACAAGAAGAAACTAGGAAGGAGCTGATATCTGAGATAACAGTAATAAAGAATACTGTGAATGAAATAAATAACAAATTGATAAGCATGGAAAGCAGAATTACCCAAGCAGAAGAAAGAATCTCAGAGCTTGAGGACCAAAATATAGAAATAACCCAAACTCTTAAAAACACAGAAAATAAGCTAAAAAAGACAGAACAAAACCTTCAAGAGATGAGTGACTACCTCAAGAGGCCTAACCTAAGAATAATCGGACTCCCTGAGGCAGAAAGAGAAACAGAGACCACATTGGAACAAACTTTCCACGAGATCATG
>NW_007139267.1:0-736 GCF_000164805.1 Carlito syrichta | reverse complement strand
AACTCAGTAAGAGATTTTCTCTTCCTTCCTTCCAATGTCAAGTCTGGGGAAGGGGGCATTGAGAGACTCACACTGTAGTGTCTTGTACTGAACTGATCTGACCTCCAGCTGGGGGCTGGGAAAAGGACTGAAGGTTGTCTGCAGGAGGGAAAGGCTTCCTGAAGCCCTTGTGGACTGGGTGCTAAATGAATAACACTGGGCAGGCTTGGGGATCTTTGTGTATAAATTGCACCTCCTCCTGCCCCCCTTCTGATGCCAAGAGCAGCCTTTTTTAATGGAAATCAAGCTCATTCAGTGATAGGCACCTTCTCCTGGGTTTTGGGACTTCCTTATTCCTGAAAGCACCTCAAGGTCCACTGTTTCCAGATTGAAATTTGGAAGCCAGCTGGCAGACACCACCAGAATCCTGATCTTCCCACCTGCTCAGCGTCGACCTTCACGGGACTGGACCACGTTAAGGTTCTGGGGCTTCTCCCTGCTTGGCTGCTGGGCTGCCAGGTGCACAGAGTCCTCATTTGCTTATATATCCAAAAACGATGGAAGACAAGCTACTGGACCATTTTAGAATTCCATATGTAATCAAAATCTGTCTAATTGCATTATTTCCCAGAAAAAGCATTTCAGGATTATTGAGTTACCTCCCAGCCTTTTAAAGATGGGTTCTGGTGGCTCAGCCTATAATCCCAGCACTTTGGGAGGCTGAGTGGATTGCCTGAGCCCACGGGTCTAGACCCGC
>NW_007139266.1:0-848 GCF_000164805.1 Carlito syrichta | reverse complement strand
TATCAACCTGTGGGAAATAAGTGAAGTCCTGCTAAGGGAGTAGGCTGTCAGTGAAATGGGCTGCGGTAACTTTGTAAAGCCCAAGTTTGAGGCAAGAAAACTGGAGCAAAGGTGACAGGCTGGGGGTGAGGACACTAGGCCTGGCTGCTGGGCTCCTGGGCTTCCCCAGGTGTCCACCCACCCAGGGCACTAGGGCAGCTCCAGTGGCTGTGACCCCCCAGCAGGAGAGAGGCACTCACATTCTCCCCTTCCTCCTCTGATCTGTCTCCCGTCCTTCCAGACCCTCTGCCTTCCCTGCCCAACTCTGGAAGAAGGCGGAGGAACTGGCCCTTTGAAGATCACTCTGGAAAATTAAAACTTAAGGGAAGAAAGAAGGGAAAGAGGGAAGGAAGCAGACTCAAGTCACAGCTGAGTGACCACACAGATCTGAGTATGTGTGTTCTACAGGCCTGCGACTGGCTTTCCAGGCAGTGGGCTGGCCTGGCTGTGCCAGGGTAGGCCCTGGGGTGTCTCTAGCTGGAATGGTGGTGTTGACACACTCTTGACAAGGGGTGTCCTCTGCTGATCTGGGAGCTGTGTGAATGTGTGTGTGTGTGTGTGTGTGTGTGTGTGTGTGTGTGTGTGTTGTTGTGTGTGTGTTGTATAAAAGACTGAAGATCTGTCAAACTCAAACATAACGCATTGTAAAATTATGCCTTGCCTTTCTTTGATTTCTTCATGTAGTAATATTTCAAAAAATGGTAGCACAACATATTTTTACTTGATCTAAACCGTCTGTTAATAGAAATGACTAAATTTTAATATGCCTTAAAATTTTTAGTGCTAGGCAACCCATTTTAGTCCCCTCC
>NW_007139265.1:0-3552 GCF_000164805.1 Carlito syrichta | reverse complement strand
TATCGTCTCATATTTCTTGCCTTGCTAGTGCCGTGTAATACTACTTGCCTTTTTACTGCCATCTGTTACTACTTGCCTTTCAATGGCGTCTGATCCTACTTGCCTTCTTACTGTCGTCTGAAACTACTTGCCTTCTTAATGTCATCTGATACTACTTGCCTTCTTAGTGTCATCTGGTACTACTTGCCTTCTTAGTATCGTCAGCTACTACTTGCCTTCTTAGTGTCATCTGTTAATACTTGCCTCCTTAGTATAGTCTGATTCTACTTGCATTCTTAGTGTCGTCTGATACTACTTGCCTTCTTAGTGCCGTCTGATACTACTTTCCTTCTTAGTGTCATCTGACAATACTTGCCTTTTTAGTGTCGTCTGATACTACTTGCCTTCCTAGTGTCATCAGATACTACTTGCCTTCTTATTTTCGTCTGATACTACTTGCTTTCTTAATGTCGTCTCATACTATTTGCCTTCTTAGTGTTGTCTGATACTAGTTGCCTTGCTAGTGTCGTCTGATACTACTTGCCTTGTTTGTGTCGTCTGTTAATACTTGCCTTGCTGGTGCCGTCTGATACTACTTGCCTTGTTAGTCCCGTCTGATACTACTTGCCTTGTTACTACAATCTGATATTACTTGCCTTGTTAGTGTCGTCTGATAATACTTGCCTTGTTAGTGCCGTCTTATACTACTTGCCTTCTTAGTGCCGACTGATTCTTCTTACCTTCTCAGTGCCCTCTGATACTCCTTTCTATACTAGTGCCATCTGATACTCTTTGCATTATTAGTTCTCTGTGACACTCCTTGTTTTATTAGTGCCAACTGATACTTCTTGCCTTATTAGTGCCATCTCCTTCTCCTTGCCTTATTACTGCCGTCTAATACTCCTTGAATTATTAGTGCCGTCTGATCCTACTTGCCTTACTAGTGCTGTCTGATCCTACTTGCCGTATTAGTGCCACCTGATACTACTTGCCTTTTCGTGCCGCCCTTTTCTACTTGCCTTCTTAGAACCGTCTGATCCTACTTGCCTTATTTATGCCGTCTGATACTTCTTGCCCCATTAGTGCCATCTGATATCCCTTGCCTTATTAGTACCGTCTGATACGACTTGCCTTATTAGTGCCGTCTGATACTACTTTCCTTATTAGTGCCTTGTGATACTACTTACCTTACTAGTGCCCTCTGATACTCCTTGACTTATTAGTGCCCTCTGATACTCCTTGCCTTACTAGTGCCGTCTGATACTCCTTACCTTATTAGTGCCGTCGGATACCACTTGCCTTCTTAGTGCCGTATGATATTTCTTGCCTTCTTAGTTCTGGCAGATTCTACTTGCCTTCTTTGTGTCGTCTGATACTACTTGCCTTCTTAGTTCCGTTTGATACTACTTGCCTTCTTAGTTTCGTCTGATTATACTTGCCTTCTTTGTGTCATCTGATACTACTTGCCTTTTTATTGTCGTCTGATACTACTTAGCTTGTTAGTGCCATCTGATATTCCTTGCCTTTTAATGCCAACTGATACTACTTTCCTTGTTAGTGCCATCTGATACTCCTTGCCATGTTAGGGACATGTGATACTCTTTCCCGTATTACTGCCGTCTGATACTCCTTGCCTTATTAGTGGGGTCTGATACTCCTTTCCTTATTAGTGCCGTCTGCTATTACTTTCCTTATTAGTGCCGTCTGATACTGCAAACCTTATTTTTGCCATCTGATAGTACTTTTGTTATTAGTGCCCTATGATACTACTTGCCGTGTTAGTCTCATCAGATATTACTTGAGTTATTAGTGCCGTCAGATACTCCATGCCTTATTAGTGCCGTCTGATACTCCTTGACTTATTAGAGCCATCTGATACTCCTTTCTTTATTAGTGCTCTGATACTACTTGCCGTTTTAATGTGGTTTGATACTACATGCCTTATTAGTGCCATCTAGATACTCCTTTCCTTATTAGTGTAGTCTGATACTACTTGTCTTACTAGTGTCGTCTGATACTACTTTCCTTCTTAGTGTCGTCTGATTATATTTGCCTTCTTTGTGTCGTATGATACTACTTAGCTTTTTAGTGCCATCTGATGTTCCTTGCCTTTTAGTGCCATCTGATACTACTTGGCTTGTTAGTGCCGACTGATACTACTTGCCTTATTAGTGTCACCAGATACTACTTGAGATATTAGTTCCGTCAGATACTCCATGCCTTATTAGTGCCGTCTGATACTCCTTTCCATATTAGTGCCGTCTGATACTACTTGCCGTTTTAGTGCTATTACTACATGCCTTTTTAGTGGCATCTGATACTACTTGTCTGATTATTGCCATGTGATGCTACATGCCTCATTAGACCCGTCTGATACTACTTGCCTTATTAGTGCCATTTGATGCTACATGCCTCATTAGACCCGTCAGATACTACTTGCCTTATTAGTGCCATCTGATACTACTTGCCTTTTTAGTGCCGTCTGATACTTCTTGCCTTAATGATGCCATCTGATACTACTTGCCTTATTACTGCCCTCTCATCCTACTTGACTTCTTACTGTCGTCTGATCCTACTTGCCTTATTATTTCCGCCTAATCCTACTTGTCTTAATAGTGCCAACTGATACTACTTGCCTTATTAATGCCGTCTGATACTACTTGCCTTATTATTGCAGTTTGATACTACATGCGTTATTAGTGCCGTCTGATACTACATGCCTAATTAGTGCCGTCTGATACTGCTTGACTTATTAGTGCATCTGATACTGCTTGCGTTCTTAGTGCCGTCTGATACTAATTGCCTTGTTAGTGACTTCTGATACTATTTGCTTTCTTCGTGTCAGCTCATACTACTTGCCTTCTTAGTGTCGTTTGATACTACCTGCCTTCTTAGTGTCGTCTGATACCACTTGCCTTCTTATTGTCGTCTGATACTACTTGTCTTCCTCATGTCGTCTGATGCTACTTGCCTTCTTAGTGTCAAATGATTCTACTTGCGTTCTTAGTGTCATCTGATACTACTTGCCGTCTTAGTGTTCTTAGATACTACATGCCTTATTAGTGCTGTCTGATACTACATGCCTAATTAGTGCCGTCTGATACTGCTTGACTTATTAGTGCATTCTGATACTGCTTGCCTTCTTAGTGCCGTCTGATACTAATTGCCTTGTTAGTGACTTCTGATGCTATTTGCTTTCTTCGTGTCATCTCATACTACTTGCCTTCTTAGTGTCGTTTGATACTACCTGCCTTCTTAGTGTCGTCTGATACTACTTGCCTTCTTATTGTCGTCTGATACTACTTGTTTTCCTCGTGTCGTCTGATGCTACTTGCCTTCTTAGTGTCAAATGATTCTACTTGCGTTCTTAGTGTCGTCTGATACTACTTGCCTTCTTAGTGTTGTTAGATACTACTTGTCTTCTTAGTGTCGTCTGACAGTAGTTTCCTTACTAGTGTCTTCTGATACTACTTGCATCCTTCGTGTCGTCTGATACTTCTTGCCTTATTATTGCCGTCTAATACTCCTTGCCTTTCTAGTGCTGTCTGATACTCCCTGCCTTATTAGTGCCAT
>NW_007139264.1:0-765 GCF_000164805.1 Carlito syrichta | reverse complement strand
CATATGTGGATGTAACTCTTAGTTTCAAGATGAACCTTGTAATTTCAAAACTTCCATTTGTCCTTTTATTTTGGAGGGGCAGACTGTTTTGCAGTTGCCAAATGTTTAGTAAGTATTTTTAAAGGAAACTAGGAATCACGGATTCCCCGAACCTAGGAAACTTGGGGTGTCTGTCTTTTTGTATATAGCGTTTTGGAATACACATCGACAGGGAAATTCAAGGCATCTTGCTGAGAACGAAAAGGGAATCCAGGTTCTTGGAGTTCTCATTCTCCGAAGTCTACAGGTCCTCTTGATAATCTTTAATCAGGAATCGGGAATTCTAGGTCCCCATATTTTTAGGGTGTCTGGTACAAAGGAACCAGGAATGTTGGATTCCAATTGCCCAGGAAAATTCTGGGGGTCTTTCAATTGATATCCAAACCACTTGAATTCTACATACCACGAAATATCTCCGTGTCTTGCTGAGAATGAAACAGGAATCTGGGTAACGGCAGTCCTCATATACAGGAAACTTGATGACACTTGCGAAGGATGAATAAGGAATCTGGGCTACATGCGTCCTCAATACCAAAAATCTACTGTGTGTCTTCCTAAGGGCTAAATAAACTCAGGGCTTTGAGCACCCCTCATGTTTTAGAGCTATTTCTTATGTGGATATTACGAATCAATAATTCCTGGACTCCAGCAACACTCATGTCCTCTTGATAGTTGTGAACAAGAATCTGGCACTACAAGTCCATTTAGATACTCAGAACCTCTGAT
>NW_007139263.1:0-674 GCF_000164805.1 Carlito syrichta | reverse complement strand
TCTGATTCCAGATCCAGGACACAAGTAATTCTCTCGGAATTTTTGTATGTAAGCCCTGACCTCAGCGTTACCTCGAACTCCAAAAAACATCAGTGGCCCCGCTGTTCGTTATTAGGACTTTGGGTTTATGTGTTCAATTTTTTAGGTGGTATTCTTGAGATGGACCCAAGAATTTTAGATACCACGTCCCCAGGCATACTCTTTTCATGTTTGTATGGGTATACAAAGGTCTGGACTTCCAGGCCAACAGGAAACATCTCGTCGTTTTACTTATAATGGAATAGGAATCTGGGTCACTGTGTCCCTTGAAAGTTTCTACATGCTTTACTAAAGAGGAACTAGGAAACTCGCTTTCCATGTAACTTGCAAACATCTGGCCATTTGCTAAATGATCCGTGGCTTAAGGCAGTGCTCATACCTAGGAATCGACAGGGACTTTAGAAAATGCTAATCTGGAATCTGGGAGTCCTGGTTCTCATATTATTCAGAGCAACGTCGTACATGCATACACAAAATCGGGCATTGCCGATCCCCAGGAACCTGTAGCACCTCTTGAAAGTTGTACCTGAGTATCTGGCCTACTGGTCCGTTTGTTTCACTGTGTCCTGAGAGGCCAGAATCCACAATCCATGCAATCATCTGCCATTTCTTAATGTGATCACTGGCATCAGGTT
>NW_007139262.1:0-786 GCF_000164805.1 Carlito syrichta | reverse complement strand
AAAATGAACATAAGTAAAAGAAATAAACAAACCTTCAAACATATTTGGAAGAGATTGAACAATTATCTCCTAATAATTAATAGAAATAGCAGACCACAAAAGTAAGAAAGCAGAAGAATTAAACAATGCTATTAGTCAATTTGACCTAATTAACATGTATAGAGTACCATACTCAACAAATGCAAAATATACATTCTTTTTAAATAAATATGGAACATATATCAAAATGGAGTAGATGCTGGTCTGTAAAAATATCAGAAGGTTTCACTTTATACAGAATGTATTCTCAAACTACATTTTAATTATGTTAGAAATAAAAAATAAGAAAATTAATGAAAATCCTCAGGTATGTAGAAATCAAAGGACATGTTTTAAGAAATAAATTACAAGGGAAGTTGCAAAATATATTTAACTCAATGATAATAAAATACAACATTTCAAAACTGATGGGATGCAGCTAAAAGACTATTTAGAGGAAAATTTACAGCTTTAAATTTCTATGTTAGAAAAGAAAAAAGTTAAAAGGCAAAATTGAAGCTACTAAATAAAAATTAAAAAGTAGAAGACAAAGATTTAAGAGCAGACTCAATGAAATAGAAAACATGAAAATAATAAAACTTGACAAAAACAAAAGTGGCATGAGTAAAATTGATAAACCTCTTGTAAAACTAATCAAGAAAGAAAAATAAATTATTGAATAAGGATGAAAAGGGATACCTATAATATCTCTGTTTTTAAAGATCAAGGAGTATATTATAAATTCACAACACATTGCCAACAGTTTGG
>NW_007139261.1:0-436 GCF_000164805.1 Carlito syrichta | reverse complement strand
ATGGCCAGGAGTCTTGGTAACGTCCTTCTAAACAGACTGGGTGGTATCAACATCCAGCGAACTGGAAGTGGGCCATCTGACATTAAATGCCTGCCAATCAATCTCATAAAGAGTACAGAGTCTTCCCCTTGAAAGGTGGACACTGTAGTCCTCATCAAATCCCACAAGGAAATTTTCTATCATGCAGTCCAGAAGCATTCTAGCCCATGCCTGAGCTTGAGCCTTAGAAATCTGTGACCCCAGGCCTCTTGCCTTCCACGCGGACCAGGGTCTGGGTTCAGACAAATGGAGTTTCCTATTTCCATGGGGGCTTTTGCTGCCAACAGAAATTGTTACAGGAACAGTTAAGAAAACATGCAATGGCATAGAGAGTATGAACAGACCAGATTAGTCACCCACAGACCATACTGACCATCAACAGGCAAAAACAGCTTTT
>NW_007139260.1:0-420 GCF_000164805.1 Carlito syrichta | reverse complement strand
AAAGCTAAGATTGCGCCACTCTCACTTACCCCCATAATGCTAATATTATGTATATCGTGTCTTCTATGTAGTGTCATAGCCAACCCAAACCCACACCAGCCCCAAAATCTAACATGGCAGGTTATAGACCTCTCCACTAACAACATCATCTGGCAGGCTTCAAAAGTAGCCCCCGCTAACACATGGTTCCCAACCATGACCGGGGACTTAACGCAGTTCTACCATACTGCCGCCATACAATGGAAATTAACCCATGGAGGCACTGACGGAAGGTACTGGTACTTTTACGTGTGCCCGGGGCATGACAAAGATAAGAACTGTAGAGATGTCACTGAGTATTATTGCCCCAGCTAGTCCTGTGTCTCCACGGGGTTCATAAATTGGAGCCCTGCTAAGTCCAATGATTTGATAAAGGTACAG
>NW_007139259.1:0-939 GCF_000164805.1 Carlito syrichta | reverse complement strand
ATGTACAGATCTTGATGAAATTTCTTGCAGATAATATTCTTGATTTTAGGAAGATAGTCATTGCAAAGATGTATGAGATAGGATGCATGTATATCCTAAACATTTTGGAGAACAAATATGCATGTGGCCATTAAAGTAAATTTGATAAGGTCCCTTTATGTGATTTTTTTTCTCTTATTAATGATGGAATTATCTTGGTCCAGGATATCTATGTTTCCATTTATCTATCTATATATTTTTTAACTGAAGAGAAGGCATACAAATTTATTTGATGTGTATACACAGAAGCCCTCTGAATGAAGACCCTAAGATACAGGGGCAATTGTCCATTTTTATGCTTCCACAAAGTATATACAAGTATAATGTAAGATCACCTCTGAGAATTGGCTTAGGGTCAGCAAGAGAGGAGCTGATCTTTTGATATTTAGGTAGGGAAGATTTTATGATGCTCGGAAACGTGAGGGGAGTCTAGTAGGCCTACATCAGGAAAATTCAAAAAATATTTTTAATAGATACTGAAAACACATATTTTAGAGGTCTCTATTATTTTGTTGGGATTTTGCCTTTCTTAGATAACAAGTAAAGTCTAATATATAACAGATATATAAAACATGGGACTGTCACAAACAGATGCTGGGTTTATTACTTCTTCACTTGCTTCTGGCTGCTGTTGTTTCAGTTCAGAAAATAATCTTGGAAAACAATATCTTCCAAGAATATCTTTTCCAAGATTGAGTAGTAAGAAGGCATTTATCGCGTTTGTGCTAGTTTGCAGTTTTTATGGGTTGCAGATTTTATTAGTTTATTTCTTTTTGAAATTTTATATGAAATATTTAACTCCAGACGTTAGAAAACAAATAAATTTGTTTAAACTATTAGACACACAACCATAGTAGTGAGAATCAGATACTATGCACCTTTACATGTAATGAACCATGC
>NW_007139258.1:0-775 GCF_000164805.1 Carlito syrichta | reverse complement strand
TTTTATTTCAATAGTAATATACTGAACTCCTTTTTTTCCCCTATCTCTGCCAAAATATCTAATTCTATAATAACAATATGCAAAATATCTTTTGTAAAATTTTGACTACAGTTTAAGGCAAATAAGATTATACTTAAGGTTCTTCATTTAAGATAAGTAATAATATCATTAAGCATCATAGAAATGTAAAACTAAAAAACAGTGTAATCCTGTGAAAATCTTTTTACAAGCACAAATTCCCTCTTGAATGACAAACGGATTTGCTAATACATAATATGTAAATTATGAAACTAAAGTACATTCAGATTTCTGCTCTACAAACACATTATATTACTATCAGCTTCCTTAGGAGTCATATGCTTAAGGTCAGAGGGAAAAAAGTCATTAAAAAATTCTAATAAATAAAAATTATGGTTTGATTGTGCTTTTTGATACCTATTTAGAAATAGTAAATGATACATACATATTAGAAATAATTTATTTTAAAATTAAGATATATTTTAACTGAATTAAAGCACAAAAAGAAATAGAACATTGATTGAATCACTTTAACTTCTAGACCTCAGTTTTCTCAACCATAAAATGAATTATTTCTCAAAATAATAATAATTATTTCTCATACCTAAGCATAGTACTAGAGAAGCTTTAGATAAAATTTCCAGGAGCACTCAAGACTGCTTCCACATTAACATACTCATAAAGGTACGCTACTTTGCAAGTGCCAAGTTCAATGCCAAGTTCACAGCCCACCTGCCCAGTAAGATTGCTGTCCCCA
>NW_007139257.1:0-764 GCF_000164805.1 Carlito syrichta | reverse complement strand
GAAGATAGACAAATGGGACCTTATTAACTGACAAGCTTCTGCAAGCCAAAGAAACCATCAGAGAGCAGGGAGACAGCCTACAGACTGGGAAAAAGTATTTGCCAACTCTAGGTCTGACAAAGGCTTAACATCCTGGATCTACAAGGAACTGAAGCGTACTGAAAAGAAGAAAACAAACAACCCCATTATAAAATGGGCAAAAGACATGAACAGACACTTCACAAAAGAAGACATTCGAGCAGCCAACAAACACATGAAGAAATGCTCAACCTCACTAATCATCAGGGAGATGCAAATCAAAACCACACTGAGATACCACCTAACTCCAGTCAGAATGGCAATTATCAACAACTCAAAAAATAACAGCTGCTGGAGAGGGTGTGGTGAAAAGGGAACACTTCTACACTGTTGGTGGGAGTGTAAACTAGTGCAACCTCTGTGGAAAGCAGTGTGGCGATTCCTAAAAGCTCTAAAAATTGACCTTCCATATGACCCTGCAATCCCCCTACTGGGAATATACCCTGAAGAACACAAATCACTCTATAAAAAAGATACCTGCACACGTATGTTTATCGCAGCATTGTTCACAATAGCAAGAACCTGGAAACAACCATGCTGCCCATCAAAAGAGGACTGGATTAAAAAAATGTGGTACATATACACGATGGAATACTACGCAGCCATAAAAAAGAACAAAATCATGAATTTCGCAGCAACCTGGATGGAACTAGAGTCTATAATACTGAGTGACCTCTCACAAAAAG
>NW_007139256.1:2266-7994 GCF_000164805.1 Carlito syrichta | reverse complement strand
ACAGATGCTCTTCCCTTTTATTCCTCAGCCTCAGGCATAGTAGCAGATACTTAGTGTTTCTTTTGGCCTTTTAATTCTTTAATGCACACAATAATTCTTGTTTAAAAAATTCTAATTTTTTAATTTTAAGGATGTAGGGTACAATTCAGGATTAGATATACAAGTGGTCATTGTACAGGTAAAGTTTGGGCCTCCCTTTGGTACCCACTTCACCTGGTTTGAGATCAGGTACACTTTTTGATGTTATGTGCCCCTCTCCCTCTTCTGGCAGGTTTTGGCTACTGCCAATCCCTTTCTTATAGTATTATGGTAAATGTTCATGGTTCGCCTATGAGTGAGATCATGTGGCACACAGTTCTTTGTTTCTGTGATAGATTAAGGATTATTATAGACTCAATCCAAGTTGCTGCAAAATTCATGTGTTTGCCCTTCTTTATGGCTGCATAATATTCCATTGTGTATATGTACTTTAAAAAATCCAGTCCAATTCTGATGGGCAACACAGTTGGTTACATGTTTTTGCTATTGTGAATAGTGCTACAATAAACATGTGAATGCACACAACGATTATTTATGTTAAATTTTCTCTGTTAAAGCAACTAGTATAGACCCTGACTAAGAGAGAGAGTTCACAACACAGTAATCACAATTGGCCACTCTTCTTTTTTCACATCTTAACTGAATAAAGCTGGACTTTACTGTGGTCAGGCTTAGCACCACATTGCATTCAGAAGAAATGTCAAACTGACATCCAATAAAGCACCAAAAAGCAATATAAAAAATTATTTAAACATCTGAAAGATATGTTAAAGATAATTTAATTGTATTACTTTCCCTTCAAATCCCCAAATACCTTCTGTTCATAATGTTCTCCAAAGTCTGCTTATCATGATGGCTGCTACTCCTTTCTCTGTCTCCTCACAAATAACTCCATCCCTTTTACTCTCTGTCCTCAAAATCCACTTTCATTATAGTTCTACTGGGTCAGAATCTGTATTTCAAAAGATCTCCAGATGATTTATATGCCCATTCAAGTTTGAGATGCACTGAACTAGATGGATTCTCTAGGTGTACTAGTTTCCTGTCATGGAACACAGGGAGTTTTCTGCTCACTGGATTCAGGACTGCTTTCGGCTGCCTGCAAGAAGGTGATGCACAGAGCATGTGCCACTGGATGGCGCCAAAGATATTCATCAGAGATATTTCAGTGACACCACACTCTTGATGGGTCTTTTTCTTTTAGGGTGTCAAATATCTTTTGGTGTTATTTATAGCTTGGATAACTGGGCTTACCCACAGAAATCCAGCACTGGATGGGGATTGGAGATGATGACATTTACAATTGTACAGATAGGAAACAGAGAGAGGTGGCCTGACCCGTCACCCAGTTGAAAGTAAAGCAGGGATACCTGGGCTGCTGCTTCCACTCCTTTGAGGTCTATGCATTTCTCACAGACTTTCTTGTCTTGAAGTGTAGTTGGAGGCAGCAGGAGAGGCACTACAGGGCTTCCCTGGGGATAATTGAGGAGAGGTGATGGCAGCAGAGGCAAAGGGGAGTGAACTTAGGTAGTAGATGTCAGTGTTCAGTTGTGATTCTGGAAAAGGTGGGATACATGAAACAATGGGAATCCTGATGGAAAGGGTTGCACATTTCAGTAAGAATACAAGGGCAGCTACAATTTATTAGTAATTCTTTCTGTGGTCTTGGCTCTGTGCTATGTGCTTACCAGCATTTGCTCATTCAATCTTGTCAACAACCCTGTGAAGTAGGTACTATTGTGCTCCCATTTTCCCCTCAGAAGTGAAAAGTGAGTCTCAAATTAACTAGAAGTAATCAAGAGAGGACTTCTGAATTCTCTCATCACCAAGTCTATAATCCCTCTGCCTACATGTCCATGTACCTTGCCTTTCCTCCTGTTAGCACTGACGTGTCCCTGTTCTCAGCTAAAGCACCACTTGTATACTGGGTTCCATCATCTGCCTACTCAAGGAATTTGTTCTATTACTCCCTCCCCATTTCCTGCATACCCAATCTCTTCTTCTCTGCTAGATCATTTCCATCAGCATACAAATATGTTGTAAAGATTCCATCTTTAAAAAGCCCTCTGTTGACCCTATGAGGTTTCCACTCCATTTCTTCCTTCCCTTTATAACCAAACTCTTCTAAAGAGCTGATTGTATTCATTGCTTCCATTTCCTTTCTTCCTCAGTCTCTGTGAAGCCCAATCTAGTCAAGTGACTGACTCACCTACTGTCAAGGTCACCAATCACTTCCACCTGGCCTAATTCAGTGGTCAATTCTCAACCTTCCTTTTCATTGACCTCTCAGCAGCATTTAATACTGTGGCCCATTATTTCCTTTGGGGAACTCTTTTTGAACTTGGCTTCTGGAAATCCATACTTTTGGCTATTTCTTCATGGTCTTCTTTTCCAGGATCCCTTTCCGAGATCATCCTCTGAGGTGGCAAGCTATCCTAACTATAGATCAGAATTCAAGAGCAAAACCAGAAGTTCCTAAGCCCCACATTATACAGTTTGACAAATAAAGTTATCATGTCCATCATTAAGTTGCATTCTGGGGTGGTCTTTTGGACAATGAGCCAGGGAATTCAAATTAGAGGAGAAGAAAGCTACTTAACTGTTTTGGAGGCAAACACCCTGAGCAGCCAGCCCATGGGTCTAGAGATGTGCTGAAACATGGCCAGTGCCCATAAATACCATGGGCAGCTGAAAGCATGGCTAGTTTTTCTAATTCATGATGAAAGAAAAGCAAGGTTTCTTTTTCAGAGGGTGCTTTCCATAATTACATTTCCTGCAACTTGAGGTTGTAGGTTCAGGAAATAGCACAAGAGAGCAAATAAAAATGTATATTCTTCTTTCAGCAGTCACATGTGACAAAGCTAAAGGAGTTTCCATGCTGAACAACAGATTATTGGAAGAATGGGAAGATTTACTGCTTTATCAGGTGAGTAAAGACTGTAGACCAGGCAGGGAGGAGAGAGAGGGCTGGGCTCAGTCAGGACCTGACAAAGGTGACTCAGGCCTGCTTCTGTGAGTCACAAGAATTACCTTCCCACAGCAGCTATGGCCAGTCACTTATTCACTAGCATGCACTGAGTGCCTGTTCTGGTCCTTTGCTGGGCTAAGCCTTGACTATAGAAAGGTTGATAAAACAGTCTTGTTTCTCAAGAAGTTGTCAGCATAAATGTTCAGAAATTCAGTTTCCCCTTATTGAATGCCAAGCAAAAATCTTCTGGGCTATTTCAACCCTATTTCTATGTCATAAGGGGTTTTTCTGGAGCCCTTAGACTCTCTAGAAGGCATTTCCTGGACAATGGAGGACATGGGGGTTAGATCTATTCTGTCACAACTTGGAAGGAACCAGAGGGAATCATGATTATCTTCTTGGCTTCTCTGGCCTTTTAGCTGTTGCAGCAGACTAGATGGGGAGGTCTCAGAGGAGCTAGGATCAGATACATGAGACCCACATGAATCTCAGGCCTGGAGACACTTCTGGAAGTGGAGAACAACCTCAGAACACAGGACTTGGGGGAAAGGAAGGCTGGGAACTGGGGAGAGATGAGGTTGATGAGACCAAGAAAAGTTTCACTGTGGGGGAGTGATCAAGGCAAGGCTTGGAACTGCTGTTCAGTGTGTGTGGTGGTTGTGGGGATGTGATAGAGGGCAGTAGAATAACTCCTGTGTCTTGTAGCCAGAACACACCAGCTGGACAAAATCTTCAGAGCTGGGTCATTCCTGTCCATATGTCCCTTCCCTATTGTGGCGTCTGTGGCCAATGCCAAGTTCCCTTCCCCCGTCCCACTCCAACGAGGTTGTCACCTTCCAGGGATGTGTCTCTCATCTCTTGGCTGAGAGCCCCATCCCTGGCCCTGGGGAATGTTGACACATTCTACACAGTGGCAACCACTATCCAATGCCATTCCCGGGCCCCGAGGAAGGCTGGGGTCATCTAGAGCCTGTGGGTTGGCTCTGGATTCAGTATCCCAGGAGCGGTGACACTTAAACATTTAATTACAAGTAGACATTAGCTAAGAACAGGAAAGAGAGTTCTAGGCAGAGGAACCAGCACACTCAAAATCACAGAGTGGGCAGAAAACTCACAGAACAGTGAGACATTCAATGGGCTAGAAGAAGAGAGTATGTCTGGGAAAGGGAGGTGGGCCCTGCCTCCCCTCTTCTCAGGTTTCCCTGTGTTCACACTGGGCCTCTCATCTCCTCCATCAAAACCTCTATCTTGAGTCTCCTCCTCTCCTTCCTCTCTCCCATCCCTATGCTTCGAGAGCCTACTATGCACCAGCGATGTTAGTAATAGGCACTACAGCCTGAGTACTGCTACCTGCCTGGCCCCATCTATACATCGTTGCAATTCTTACAATACCCAGTACATAAATTGGGGTGGTGTTGGAGATACTTGACAGTGAATTGGCATAGACTCCAACCAATCAGAATAGATGCTGACCTTATGAAAGCACCCTGGCCATTCTGGTGGTACTGGCTGATTATTAGCTATAGCTGTTAAAACAGCTATTTCCCTTAACAGATAAGGAAAGAAAAGGCTCTGAGAATGTAAGTCACTTGGCCAAAGCCACAAAGCAGGCAAGTAGGGATTCAGACCTAGACTTGTCTCAGTCCAATGTCTGACTGTTAAGTTTCTGGCTCACAGGGGCTGACAATAGCCTGGCAGTACACAGGCACCCTGGCAGGCCGTCTGACCTGGGAACGTGGCAGAACAGGGAAGCAGTTCAGGTCCAGGTAAGGCTGGAGGGATAGAGGATGCACCAAAGATGATGAGCCATGGGGCTTTCCTGTCTTCAGCCACACTATGTGGCTAGCTTGAATGTGGAGGCCAGGGGCCTGTGGTCACTAGGCCAGTGGCATCCTAGATCTGGCTTCTTGTGTGTGGTTCACCTTCTTTCCCAGGGACAAAATCAGCCTGGTCCCCCAGCATAACCTTTCCCCACTGTCTTTCCTCTTCCAGCCCTCCATTTTCTCCTCTAAGAGCAGAATTGCCTCTCTGGTTCCCACTGAGCAACAAGAGTCACCTGAGGCTCTGCCTTTTCCAAAATTCCTGAAGACGCTACCAGCGATGAGCCAGTGCATTGGTAGCTCTGCTTGCCAAGGATCAATCTGGGCCTTGGCTGAGGCTTAATGAGCCGGAGCTGGGGTAGAAGCCAGAGATATTCCGAAGCCCCAGGGAGCTCTTTTCCCAGTGAGTCCTGGGGCTCTAGAGGCCCAGCACCAGCCTGCCCTATGGAGTCAGTGATTCCAAGGTGTGTGGTATAGCAAGACTGGCTGGGAGACAGTAATAATAATGTGTGAAACTCCTGTGTAGAACCCCATGACCCTGCCCTCGGAGTTCAGTCTAGTGTGGCTCCTGAGGACTTTAGTCATCTTCCTTCATTCCACTGATGATGTGGGGCTGGACTGGTGTTCAGAGTTGGTAGCACAGCCCAGTCTTGTAGGTTGCTTTGTTCCGGTGTCCTCCACATGTAGGTACCAGGCTGAGAATCTGCCCCTAGTTCCTGCTGGCCTGGGCTGAACCTGTCCCCAGCTCCTCTGTGTAGTGTGTTTTTAGTTTCGGGGATTCCTTGTTGCTCCTCTGGCCTCCCTCTCTGCCCCTCACTATGACCTGCTTCAACTCTGTGCATGGAGGCACTCCTCTGCTATTTGTGAGCTTGCCTGTGCAGTCTTACATTTTATTTCTCCC
>NW_007139256.1:0-1121 GCF_000164805.1 Carlito syrichta | reverse complement strand
TGATAAGCTGGTGGTGCTAGTCTTAATTTCTGAGAAAAGAATGAGAAATTCTTCTTTTGTTTGCTCTGAATCCCAGAAGACTATCCCACTTGGCTTTGCCTTGGAGTGAAATAGACTCTAGAGTCAGGACATGAAACTAATGAATTTAAACAAGTGAATTACGTACAAACAAAACACTCCATGGGTATGCCTGCAGTGTACACATGTATGTGTGTACATTTGAGCATGAGCACATGTGCAGGTGAATTTATGCATGAATACAACTGATCTTGAACAACACAGGTTTAAACTGCATGGGTCCACTTATACATGTGAATAAAAACATATTTTCAATAAATATATTGAAAAAATAATTTGGAGATTTGCAGTAATTTGAAAAAAATTGCAGATGAACTGCATAGCCTAGAAATAACAAAATTGTAGAAAAGTTAGGCATATAAATGCACAGAATGTATGTAGACATTAGTCTATGTGTTAATACACCATTTATATTATTGGTAAGACTTCCAATCAACAGTAGGTTATTAGTAGTTAAGTTTCAGGGGGATCAAAATTATATGTGGATTTTTATGACATGAGGGGCTAGCATACCCAAACCCCAGTTGTTCAAGTGTCAGCTGTGTGTATATATATATGTCCAGATGTTGTCTATATATATATATATATATATATATATATGCAGTTGGGTGGCTTATGAGAAGTCAGCTTGCATGTGTAGACAGCATTTATTTATCCTTTCAGCATTTATTAAGCATGTGTAATGTGCCAGGCCCTGTGCTGGAAGTTGGGGAACAAGGATACAAGGGGGGACACAAAAAAACCAGAATTTGTTTAATAAAAACTGTGTTTGTTCTTTTTTTCTTTTTTGAGTTGGAGTCTCACTCGGTCGCCCAGACTGGAGTGCAGTGGCCGCTCCCGGCCGCCACAGCCTCGACCTACTGGGCTCCGGCGATCCTTCCACCTCAGCCTTCTGAGTAGCCGGAATTACAGGCATGTGCTACCATACCCGGCTGATTTTTTGATTTATTGTAGAGATGAGGTCTCGCTGCCCAGGCGGGTCTCGAACCCACAGGCTCAGGCAATCCACTCACCTCAGCCTCCCAAAGGTGCGGGATACAGGC
>NW_007139255.1:0-955 GCF_000164805.1 Carlito syrichta | reverse complement strand
CAGTGTCCCTTGAAGTTTCTACACACTTTACTAAAGAGGAACCAGGAAACTCGGTTTCCATGTAACTTGCAAACATCTGGGCATTTGCTAAATGATCCGTGGCTTAAGGAGTGCTCATATCTAGGAATCGACAGGGACTTTAGAAAATGCTAATCTGGAATCTGGGATTCCTCGTTCTCATATTATTCAGAGCAACGTCTTATATGCATACAACAAATTGGGCATTGCCGATCCCCAGGAAACTCTAGCGCCTCTTGAACATTGTAACTGAGAATCTGACCTACTGTTCCATTTGTTTCACCTGGTCCTGTAAGGCCAGATTCCACAATCCATTCAATCACCTGCCATTTGTTAATGTGATGACTGTCTTCAGGTTTACTTCGTAGTCCAGAAACTACTGCTGGACATTCGTTTTCGCATTGAGAATTTGGGATAAGGGGTTCTCAAATATGTAGGAAGTAATCTTAAGGGGGAACCAGCAATATTCGATTCTAGGTCCCTGGGAAACTTCTTGGCGTATGAGTATTCTTATGTAAGAGTTTGTACATCCACGCCATCAGAAAATGTCCGGGCATCTTACTGATAATAAAAAAAGGAATGGGAATTATGGGAGACTTCAATCCATTTCTACAGGGTTCCGTTATAAGGGCTTATCTGGAATCTGGGCTGTTAGTTCTCTAAATTCTTCAGAGGAAATTGCCACTTGGAAAGGACAAGTGTCATTATAGATTCCCAGCAACCTTCCGGTCTTCTTGATTGTTGTAACCAAGAACCAATTCGTGCAATTCCACAATCCATGCAATCATCTGCCATTTGTTAATGTGATCACTGGCTATAGGTTTACCTCGTAGTCCAGAAAATACTGCTGGACATTCGTTTTCGCATTGAAAATATGGGATTTGGGGTATCCACATATTTAGGATGTATTCTTAATGTGGAACCAGCAATCTTCGAT
>NW_007139254.1:0-727 GCF_000164805.1 Carlito syrichta | reverse complement strand
ATCTTCGAGCTCCCCAAAAGTTTCAGAGCAATTTAGCATTCGGATATTATGAATCGGTCATTTCAGGACTCCAGCAACATTCTGGTCCTCTTAAAATTGTAAATGGTATTGGGCAATCCAAGTCCTTTAGATTCCTCAGAAGAATTAAGGCCACATTTCATGACAAAAAGAATCTTCTTGCCATATTTGGATGTAACTCTGGTCTTGAGGTGAACTCTGTAATCCTTCCCCTTCCGTGCCTCTTTTTATTTTGAAACGGGACAAGGCTATTGCACTTGCCATATGTTTACTATGTACTTTTAATGGTAACCAGGAATCATGGAATCCATGAACCTAGGAAATGTCTGGGCATCTGTCTTTTGATATACTGAATTTGGAATTCAAATCAACAGGAAAAATCAGGGCATCTTACTGAGAATTAAAAGGAAATCCAGTTCTAGGAGATCTAATTTTCCGTAATCTACAGGGCCTCTTAATAAGGTTTATTCATCAATCTGAGCTTCTGATTCCCTACATTTTCAGAGCTACTTGCTCCGTGGATACGCTAAATCTGTCAGTACAGATCCTCAGGATCTTTCTGGTCCTATTGTTAGTTGTAATCAAGGATTTGGCCCCAGAAAGCCTTTTGTTTCCTGGGACCATCTACGTCCATAATCATTTTCCCCAGAATAAAAAGGTATATCGGTACAAAATTCCTCGATTCAAGTGACCTCAAAGTACAGAAAAT
>NW_007139253.1:0-11222 GCF_000164805.1 Carlito syrichta | reverse complement strand
ATCTCCCAAACTGGGAGGGGAGCTGAAGGGGTTGCCCATGAGGTAGTCTTTTATTATTATGGTCACCCAGTCCTGTTGGAGCTTGGTTATATCACATCCAAATCGTATTTTAGCACTTTCTTTAGTTTAGAAACTTTTGGATGTTTTTAGCATTGTGTAACAGCCTTTGAGCAGTTTTTCCTACAGGGTTTGAACATTGTTTTTACTAAGGTCAGAATCAACTTTCCAGAATGTTCAATTATCTAAAATTATATACTAATTTAGAGCCCAAATACTTACTACTTTGTAAATCTCCATGTTATTTTGATTTTTATATATTTGGCCCCATATTCTCTTTTTTCTGTGTGCATAATTTTAAATGCTTGGTGATTAAAAGTATCAGATTAATCGGATAAGTTGTTGTAGAGTACAGCATTATATCTTAGGTAGAGAAAATACTAAGGGATGCAATGAAAATACTCTTTTAAAAATATAATTTGGGTTGCAATATAAAGGGAATGTGATTTTATATTTCCAACAAATATATGAGGGAAAATTTTCTCTAAGGATTCTACATCTGTAACATTTAATCAAAATTAAATCAGAAAATACAGAGTACACAAATAAAATGTACACAAATTTTAAAAATGGAAAAGGCTGTATGAAATTACGATACTGTTTTATTTTCTAAATTTTTAAGATTTATTATGCATCCGCATTCTGAATAGCTCTTAGGTACACTGAATCTCAAGGTTCATTTTTCAAAGAATGATATAGATCTGGAATCTCAGCAAGTTTCAATTTAGACAGAGTAAAACATTCAGAATTCATGTAGTTGTCAATTTTGAAGGCACAATTATACAATCCATTCCAAAGTATTAAATTGAAAAGGAGTTATCACTGAAGTATTTATACACGTCTTAAAAAATCACTCCCTGCATAATTAACATTTCAAGGCCCACACTGAATGGTAACCATGTATAAAGCAAAAAAATTAAAAATAGTATAAACAAATAAAGTCAGTTGCATGATTTTCAGCTTTCATTTATGTATTTCTTTAATTATTTATTTTGATTTTTTTAAAATGTGGGGTACAATTCAGAGTTAGATATACAAACATTGATTATGCAGGGTCCCTGGTTGATGAGGTATTCCCCTCTCTTCCTTAGCAGTATCCATCCACTGCCAATCCCACCCCTCCCCCTAAACAGTTTTCCACTACTGCCAATCACGTTCTTACAGCACTTTAAGTGATCAAGTTCAGCTGATGAGTGAGAACATATGGAACTCTGTTCTTTGCTTCTCTGATATATCAATGAATAGACTTACCGCATATCCATCATACGTTCTGCAAAATCTTCTATCTGTCCTTTTTTATGCCTGCAATATATTCCACTGTGTATATACTACATTTATTTTCTTCATTCTAGCGTTGATTGGCAACATGTTTGGTACCATTTTTTTGTAATTGTGATTAGAGCTGCAAAAACCTACTGGTGCAGGTATCTTTTGTGTAAAATGATTTGAATTCCTCCTGGTATATTCTCTACAGGGGAATTACTGAGTCACATGGTAGGTTAATAAGTTGTCCCTTTACAAACCACCACACTGTTTTCCAAAGGTGTTGCTCTACTTTTCAGTCGACAGGAAGTGTAGTAGCATTTATTTCTTCCCAAATCCTGACCCGAATCTGTTATTGTTTGTTTTATTAATGATGGCCAGTCTTACAGGGGGTATGTGGTATTTCAAAGTGGTTTCACTTGCATTTCGTTGATGATGAGTGAGGTTGAGCAATTTTCATGTGTCTGCTGGCTGCCTGTAACTCTTCTTATTAAAAGTGTCCAATCACATATTTTCCACACTTTTCAAAGTTTATGTTTGTCTGATTTTTCTGAGGGTTTGAGTTTCTTGTAGATCCTAGATGTTATACCTTTTTACAGATATGTGGAGAATCGTTTTTCCCTTTCTGTTTACTGTATCCCTGCTCTTCTGTTGTTGTGCAGACGCATATTAATTTGATAAGATCCCACTTGTCTAACTTACTTCTTAAGGCATGGGTATTTAAAACTCTCATTAGGAATTAGTTTCCGTTTCCAGTTTCCCTAATGGCGTCTCCTGCGTTTTCTAAGACTATTGTAGTCTGGTTTTTTAAGTTTAGGTCTTTGATCCACTTATAGTTAATGTGTATGGTGATAGATAGGGGTCCTGTTTCAATCTTATGCATGTTGTCACCCTTTTCCCAGCACCATTTACTGAATATGTTCTCCATTACTCAGTGGATATTGGAGGGTTTTTCCAAGAAGATTTGGGTGAAAATTTGATGATTTCGTTCTCTGACCTAATCCATTGGTTTATGAACCTATTCTTGTACTCTTCCCCTACTGTGTTGATTACTGTAAACCTATAGTAACGTTTGAAGCCTGGAACTGCAATAGCTCCTGCTTTGTTTCTTTTAATAATATTCTTTTGGCTATTTATGATTGTTTATGGTTTCAAATGAATTCTTTATTGTAATATCCAGTCTGAGAAGAAGGATGTTAACATAATGGTTATTTCATTGAATCTGTAGGTTGACTAAAAAGCTAATTTTTACATTAAATGAGGTAAGTAAAGTCAGGGAAACAAGCATGTCAAATTGTCATTTATGACAGCAGCCTCAGAACTTTGACATCATAATGGCAGGGACCTTGACTACAGAGGAATCCTTAGGCTTCAAGAATTTGTGTACAGTGTTCTGCCAAATGCAGTAGACATGGTGGATTTAATTCCCAACAAGTGAACTATGCGTTCACACCTATACAAAAGTTTCTCCAGGGATAAGTGACCATTCAAGTACCCTCTAAACGAGGTAGTCGTTTTTTTTTTTTTTAAAGCATTCTTTATTGAGCGAACTTGGAAACTCCCAAATTGGGGGTGGGTACCTGAGGAGGTAGCCCACGATAGACTTTTATTTTTATGGTCACGGAATCAGATGGAGCTTGGTAATGGAGCACAACCAGATAATATTTTAGCACTTTATTTAGTTTAGAAACTTTTGGATGTTTTCAGTATTGTGTAACAGCCATTGGGCAGTTGTTCCTACAGGATTTGAACACTACTTTTGCTAAGATCATGATCAATTTTCCAGAATTTCCAATTATCCAAATCTTTATATTAATGCAGAGCCTAAATACTTACTACTTTGTAAATCTTCATGTTGTTTTGGTTTATATATATAGGCCCCAATTTCCCTTTTTTTGTGTGTCTCATTTTAAATGCTTGGTGATAAAAAAGTAACACATTAATCAGATACTTTGTTGCAGAGTACAGCATTATGTCTTAGGTTGACAAAATACAAAGGGATTCAGTGGAAATACTCTTTAAAAAAATTGGGTTGCAAGATAAAGGGAATGTGATTTTATATTTCCTTCAAATATATAAGGGAATCTTTTCTCTAAGAATTGCACATCTGAAACATTTCATCAAAATTAACAAGCAGAAAATACAGAGTGCACTAAGTAAATGTACACAAATTTTACGAGTTCAAAAAGCTATATTAAATTACAATACTGTTATATTTTCTAAAATTTTTAAGATTTATTTTGCATTCTGCAATCTGAATAGCACTTAGACACACTGAATCTCAAGGTTCAGTATTCAAAGAATGATATGGATCTGGAATCTCAACAAGCTACAATTTAGGCAGAATAAAACATTTCAGAATTCATGTGAGAAACATCGTAGTTGTCAATTTTGAAGGCAGACTTATACCATGTATTCCAACTTATTAAAATGAGAAGGAGTTATCATTGAAGTATTATACAATTCGTAAAATATCAATCCCTGCATAATGAGCATTTCTAGGCCCAATCCTGTGTAGTAACCATTTTTAAAGTGACAAAAATGATAAATAGTATAAACAAATAAAGTCAGTTGCATGTTTTACAGCTTTCCTTTATTTATTTATTTAATTATATATTTTAATTTTTTTTAAATGTGGGGTACAATTCAGAGTTAGATACACAAACAATGATTATGCAGAGTACCTGGTTGATGAGGTATGCCCCCATTCCTTAGCAGTATCCCTCCATACCAATCTCACTCCTCCCCCTAAACAGTTTTCCTCTACTACCAAACACTTGCTTACAGCACTATGAGTGATCAAGTTCAGCTCATGAGTGAGAACATATGTAACTCTGTTCTTTTTTCTGTGATAAATCAGTGAAAATGACATACCTCATATCGATCAAACGTTCTGCAAAATCCGTCTACCTGCCCTTTTTTATGACTACATAATAGTCTACTGTGTATATACGACATTTATTTTATACTTTCCAGCTTTGATGGAAACGTGGTTCAAACCATGTTTAATTGCAATTATGATTAGGGCTGCAAAAAAATACTCGTGCAGGTAAATTTTTGGTAAAATTATTTGAGTTCCTCCAGGTATATTGTCGACAGGGAAATTACTGAGTAACATGGTAGATCAATATCTTGTCCCCTTACAAGCATCACACTGTTTTCCAAAGATGTTGCTCTACTTTTCAGTCCACATGCAGTGTGGAAGCATTTACTTCTTCCCAAATCCTTACCTGCAGCTGTTATTATTTGATTTATTATTGATGGCCAGTCTTACAGTGGGGTATGGGCTATTTCAAAGTGGTTTCCTTTGCATTTCTTGATGATGAGTGAGGCTGAGCAATTTTCATGTGTCTGCTGGCTGCCTGTATCTATTCTTATGAAAAATATCTAGTATTTTGCACACTTTTCAAAGGGAATGTTTATCTGATTTTTCTGAGTGTTTGGGTTTCTTGTAAATCCTAGATCTTATGCCTTTTAACAGATATATAGGTGGAGAATCGTTTTCCCATTCTGTTGGCTATATCCCTGCTCTTCTGATGGTTTGTTTTCTTTTGCAGAAGTATAGTAATTTGATGAGATACCACTTGTCTAACTTACTTCTTAAGGCATGGGTATTTAGAGCTCTGAAGAGGAATTAGTTTCCGGTTCCAGTTTCCCTAATGGTGTCTCCTGCGTTTTGTAAGATTATTACCATTTGGTGTTTTAGGTTTAAGTCTTTGTTCCATTTAGAGTTAATGTGTATGGTGATAGATATGGATCTGTTTCAATCTTGTACATGTTGTCTACCTTTTCCCAGCACGACTTACTGAATATCTTCTCCATTAACCAGTGGGTCTTGGAGGTTTTTTCAAAGATGTATAGGTTGAGAATTTGAGGATTTCATCTCTGTCCTGATCCATTGGCCTATGGACCTATTCTTGTACCAATACCAGGCTGTTTTGATTACTGTAAACATATAGCAAAATTTGTAGTCTGGAACAGTGAAAGTCCCTGCTTTACTTCTTTTGATGAGATTCTTTTGGCTATTCGTGATTGTTTATGGTTTCTAATTAATTCTTTATTGCAATTTCCAGATCTGAGAAGAATTATGTTAACTTAATGGTAATTTCATTGCATCTGGAGATTGACTAAAAGTCTAACTTCTACATTAAAAGAGGTAAGTAAAGTTACGGAAACAAGTATGTCAAATTGTCATTGATGACATCAGCCTCAGAACTTTGACATCATAATGGGAGGAACTGTGACTACTGAGCAATCCTTAGGCTTCAAGCACTTGTGTACAGTGCTCTGCCAAATGCTGTATACATGGTGGATTTCATTCCCAAGAAATGAAGGGAACTAGGTGTTCACCTATCCAAAATATTTCCCCAAGGATAAGTGATCATTCAAAAATCCTCTAAACGATCTATTCTTTTTTTTTTTTAAAGCAGTGTTTATTGAGAAGACTGAGAAAAAACAAAACTGAGAAGGGACCTCTGGTAGTTACCCAAGAGGTAAGGATTGCACATCTATAACATTTTCTTTTTTTTTTTCCTTTTTATTGAGTTGGAGTGTCACTCTGTCGCTAAACTTGAGTGCAGTGGCCTCTCCTGGTCACCGCAGCCTCAAACTGCTGGGTTTTGACAATTCTTCTGCCTCAGCCTTCTGAGTAGCCGTAATTACAGGCGTCCACTACCATGCGTGGCAGATTTTTTGATTTGTTGTAGAGATGAGATCTTGCTGCCCAGTCGGGTCTCAATCCCAGAGACTCAGGCAATCAACTCACCTCAGCCTCCCAAAGGCATGGGATTACAGGCAGAGCCACCGAGCCCAGCTCATTTGTAACATTTAATCAAAATTAACAAGCAGAAAATACAGAGTGCACCAAGACAATTAAAATAAATTTTATGAATGGAGAAAGCTGTATTAAAATATGATACTGTTTTATTTTCTAAACTTTTTAAAATTTATTATGCGTTCTGCCTTCTGAATAGCACTTACGTACACTGAATCTCAAGGTTCAGTTTTCTAAGAATGATATAGATCTGGAATCTCAACAAGTTTCAATTTAGGCAGAATAAAACATTCAGAATTTATGTGAGAAACACTGTAGCTGTCAATTTTGAAGACAGAATTATACCATGTATTCCAACGTATTAAAAGGACCAGGAGTTATCATTGGAGTATTGTGCAAATTTAAAAAAATCAATCCCTGCATCATGAACATTTTTGGGCCCAACCCTGAAATGAACCCTTTTTTAAATTTAAAAAAAATTAAAAATTGAGGACACAAATATAGTCAGTTACACGTTTTACAGCTTTCATTTATTTATTTATTTAATTATTTATTTTAATTTTCTAAAAAATGTTGGGTAAATTCAGAGTTCGATATACAAACATTGATTTTACAGGGTTCCTGGTTGATGAGGTATGCCCCTCCCTTCCTCTGCATTATCCCTCCACTGCCAATCTCACCCCGCCCCTAAACATTTTCCACTACTGACAATCACTTTCTTTCAGCATCCTAAGTGATAAAGTTCAGCTCATGAGTGAGAACATATGGAACTCTGTTCTTTGTTTCTGTGATAAATCAGTGAAAATGACCTACATCATATCCATCAAATGTTCTGCAAAATCCTTATATCTGTCCCTTTTTATGGCTGCATAATATACACTGTGTATATACCACATTTATTTTATCCATTCCAGCTTTCATGTGCAACATGGTTGGCACCATGTTGTTTTGCAATTGTGATTAGGGCTGCAAAAAACATACTGGTGCAGGTATCTTTTTGGTAAAATGATTTGAGGTCCTCCAGATATATTTTCAAGAGGGAAATTACTGACTCACATGGTAGGTCAAGATCTTGTCCCTTTACAAACCTCCACACTGTTTTCCAAAGATGTTGCCTTACTTTTAAGTCAACATGTAGTGTAGAAGCATATATTTCTCCCCAAATCCTGACCTGCATCTATAATTGTTTGTTTTATTCAGGATGACCATTCTTACAGGGGGTATGCGGTATTTCAAAGTGGTTTCATTTGCATTTCTTTGATGATGAGTGAGGCTGAACAATTTTCATGTGTCGGCTGGCTGCCCGTATCTCTTCTTATGAAAAGTGTACAGTCATGCATTTCGCACACTTTTCAAAGGGAATTTCTGTATGATTATTTGAGTGATTGAATTTCTTGTAGATCCTAGATGTTATGCCTTTTTACCGATATAAAGGTGGAGAATCTTTTTTCCCATTCTGTTGGCTGTATCCCTGCTCTTCTGATGGTTTCTTTTCTTTTGCAGAAGTATATTATTTTGATTAAAACCCACTAGTCTAACTTACTTCTTATGGCATGGGTATTTTGGGCTCTGAATAGGAATTATTTTCTGGTTCCAGTTTCCTTAATGGTGTCTCCGGCGATTACTAAGATTATTATAATTTGGTGTTTTACATTTAGGTCTTTGATCCTTTTAGAGTTAATGTGTATGGTTATAGATAGGGTCTTCTTTCAATCTTGTGCATGTTGTCATCCTTTTCCCAGCACTATTTACTGAATGTGTTCATCATTTCCCAGTGAATCTTGGCGGCTTTTTCAAAGATGAGTTCATTCCGAACTTTAGGATTTCATTCTCTGTCCTGATCCATTGGCCTCTGGACCTATTCTTGTACCAATACCAGACTGTGTTGGTTATGGTAAACATTTAGTAAAGTTGGAAGACTGGAAGTGTGATACCCCTGCTTTGTTTCTTTTGATAAGGATCCTTTGGCTATACATGATTGTTTTTGGTTTCATATGAATACTTTATTCTAATTTCCAGATCTGAGAAGAAAGATGTTAACATAATGGTTATTTCATTGAATCTGTAGATTGACTACAATGCTAATTTTACATTAAAAGTGGTAAGTACAGTCAGGGAAACAGGCATCTCAAATTGTAAATTATGACAATAGCCTTTAGAACGTTGACATCAAAATAGCAGGGATATTGACTACTGATCATTCTTTAGCATTCAAGCACTTGTGTACAGTGCGCTGGCAAATGCGGTAGACATGGTGGATTTCATTCCAGGGAACTGTGTGCTCACACCTATCCAAAAATTTCTCCAGGGAGAAGTGACCATTCAAGAATCCTCTAAACAAGGTTGTCTTTTTTTATTGTTAAACAATCTTTATTGAAAGGACACAGAATCACCCAAAGTGTGAGGGGACCTGAGGGGGTTGCCAACGAGGTAGTCTTTTAATATTATGGTCACGGAGTCCTGTTGGAGCTTGGTTATAGCGCAACCAAAGAATATTTTAGCACTTTCTTCAGTTTAGAAGCCTTTTGATGTTTTTAGTATTGTGTAACAGCCTTTGTGCAGTTTTTCCTACAGGATTTGAACATTGTTTTTGCTAAGATCATAATCACTTTTCCAGAATTTTCAATTATCTAAATTTTTATACTAAAGTAGAGCACAAATACTTACTAGTTTGTAAGTCTTCATGTTATTTTGGTTTATATATATTGGGCCCCAAATTCTCTTTTTTCTGTGTACTTCATTTTAAATGCTTTCTGATTAAATGTATCAGATTAATCAGGTATTTTGTTGCAGAGTACACTATTTTGTCTTAGGTAGAGAAAATACTAGGGGATTCAATGGAAATAGTCTTTTAAAAATATAATTAGGTTAAAATATACAGGGAATGTGATTTTATATTTCTTTCAAAATATATAAGGGAAACTTTCTCTAAGAATTGCACATTTGTAACATTTAATCAAAATTAACAATCACAAAATACAGAATGCACCAAGAAAATGTATACAAATTTTCAGAACGGAAAAAGCTGTGTTAAATTATGATACTCTTTTATTTTCTAAAATATTTAAGATTTATTATGCATTCTGCCTTCTGAATGACACTTAGATACATTATAATCTCAAGGTTCAGTTTTCTAAGAATGATATAAATCTGGAATCTCAACAAATTTCAATTTAGGCAGAATAAAACATTGAGAATTTACTTGAGAAACACTGTAGTTGTCAATTTTGAAGGCAGAATTATACCATGTAATCCAAAGTATTAAAAGGAAAAGTAGTTATCATTGGAGTAGTATACAATTCTTAAAAAATCAATCCCGGCATAGTGAACACTTCTAGGCCCAACCCTGAATTGTAACCATTTTTAAAGTTAACAAAAAATAGAAAAACAAATAAAGTCAGTTGCATATTTTACCGGATTTCATTCTGTGTTCTGATCCATTGGCATATGGACCTATTCTTGTACCAATACCAGGCTGTGTTGATTACTGTAAACATACGAAGCACCAGCCCCTGCAGAGATGTAGAGGGTCCCTGGAAGGTGGGGCAGTGTCAGCGATTATTCTGGAGAAATAAATAGAAAGAAAGAGAAAGGGGGAAAAAGAAAGAGACTGGACTCTGTCTTGTGCAAAAGTCGATACTGTAGTAGGGATAGATATTAAAAGAAAGAAAGATGGAAGGACAGATATAAAGAGGAAGAAAGAGAAAGAAAGAAAGGAACAATTTTCAGTGAAATGAGCAGAAGCCGTTTATTGGGAGCAACCAAGAGTCTTTTATCCCAAATTTTCACATGTTAAATCACAAGACTTTCACGTGAACACAAGGCCAGGTGGATGAGGCTCATTCCCCCACCCACCAGGTGTTTCCTTAACCATGAGGAAGTACAATTCCAATCAAATCATAAGGCTTTCACGTGATCACAAAGCCAGGTGGATGAGGGTCCTTCCCCACTCACTAGGCATTTTCCCAAGCATGAGGAAGGACTATCCCCAAATTATCTCACTGTTCCTTTTGCTTGGGATATGTTCCTCAAAGGCAATGTAACAATTCTAACATCATAAAATTATAATAGTTAATAACTTCTAAAACTTATGCATACCCAAATCCTAAAGACTGACTTAAATTCTAACACCTTTCTATTCTATGCTAATTCTACCTACACTATGGAAACTCTTAACGATAGCTCAAACCAGTTCCTAAAGAATATGACCCAGTCCAAAGATCATGCTGGGTTGTTTCTAGGAAGAATTGATTACAATCTCTTAACAAAATGGCTATTCTAAAATCCTATGTATCTATCTTAATTTCTATAAAAGTTTCTAATTCCTAATGCTAATATGTAAGGCTGATCATCAGCAATAAAGCTTCTAAAATAAAACCCAAATAAAAACTGTAATTTTACTAAAGCCAAAACTGCAATTAGTAGAAAGTGGAAACAATGAAATTTCTAAGGTTAGCTTTATTCTATAAAACCTCAAAGTATCAGGTTTGATCATGCTTGAACTAACATAATTCCCTAACGTAGAGTAACCTATTCTATAACACTTTCTATGAATAACATAAATTCAGTTTCTATTATAAGTAGAAAAACGTACTTGTAATTGTAACTAAATAACCGGTTTAAAAGAATGCAGACTGCCGGGCTCGGTGGCTCAGCCTGTAATCCCACGCCTTTGGGAGGCTTAGGTGAGTGGATTGCCTGAGCCCGCGGGTTTGAGACCCTCCTGGGCAGCGAGACCTCATCTCTACAGTAAATAAAAAAATCAGCTGGGCGTGGTAGCACATGCCTGTAATTCCAGCTATATGGAAGGCTGACGTGGAAGGATCGCCAGAGCCCAGCAGGTCGAGACTGAGGTGGCCGGGAGCGGCCACTGCTCTCCAGTCTGGGCAACAGAGTGAGACTCCAACTCAAAAAAAAACCAAACAAAAACAAAACAAAACAAAAAGAATGCAGCCCATCCCAAAGTGGATGCTGGGCTCTTAGGAATGTGGTCCAGTACAAAGTTCGTGCTGGGCCATTTCTGGTAAGTGTAGATAATCATCTATACCATCTAAAGCTGGAAACAGCTCTCTAAATGTATATACTAACTCTACAACTATACTTTAAACTCCTATAAAGAAGCTTGTTT
>NW_007139252.1:0-7140 GCF_000164805.1 Carlito syrichta | reverse complement strand
CACTTACAGCACTATGAGTGATCAAGTTCAGCTCATGAGTGAGAACATATGTAACTCTGTTCTTTTTTCTGTGATAAATCAGTGAAAATGACATACCTCATATCGATCAAACGTTCTGCAAAATCCGTCTACCTGCCCTTTTTTATGACTACATAATAGTCTACTGTGTATATACGACATTTATTTTATACTTTCCAGCTTTGATGGAAACGTGGTTCAAACCATGTTTAATTGCAATTATGATTAGGGCTGCAAAAAAATACTCGTGCAGGTAAATTTTTGGTAAAATTATTTGAGTTCCTCCAGGTATATTGTCGACAGGGAAATTACTGAGTAACATGGTAGATCAATATCTTGTCCCCTTACAAAGCATCACACTGTTTTCCAAAGATGTTGCTCTACTTTTCAGTCCACATGCAGTGTGGAAGCATTTACTTCTTCCCAAATCCTTACCTGCAGCTGTTATTATTTGATTTATTATTGATGGCCAGTCTTACAGTGGGGTATGGGCTATTTCAAAGTGGTTTCCTTTGCATTTCTTGATGATGAGTGAGGCTGAGCAATTTTCATGTGTCTGCTGGCTGCCTGTATCTATTCTTATGAAAAATATCTAGTATTTTGCACACTTTTCAAAGGGAATGTTTATCTGATTTTTCTGAGTGTTTGGGTTTCTTGTAAATCCTAGATCTTATGCCTTTTAACAGATATATAGGTGGAGAATCGTTTTCCCATTCTGTTGGCTATATCCCTGCTCTTCTGATGGTTTGTTTTCTTTTGCAGAAGTATAGTAATTTGATGAGATACCACTTGTCTAACTTACTTCTTAAGGCATGGGTATTTAGAGCTCTGAAGAGGAATTAGTTTCCGGTTCCAGTTTCCCTAATGGTGTCTCCTGCGTTTTGTAAGATTATTACCATTTGGTGTTTTAGGTTTAAGTCTTTGTTCCATTTAGAGTTAATGTGTATGGTGATAGATATGGATCTGTTTCAATCTTGTACATGTTGTCTACCTTTTCCCAGCACGACTTACTGAATATCTTCTCCATTAACCAGTGGGTCTTGGAGGTTTTTTCAAAGATGTATAGGTTGAGAATTTGAGGATTTCATCTCTGTCCTGATCCATTGGCCTATGGACCTATTCTTGTACCAATACCAGGCTGTTTTGATTACTGTAAACATATAGCAAAATTTGTAGTCTGGAACAGTGAAAGTCCCTGCTTTACTTCTTTTGATGAGATTCTTTTGGCTATTCGTGATTGTTTATGGTTTCTAATTAATTCTTTATTGCAATTTCCAGATCTGAGAAGAATTATGTTAACTTAATGGTAATTTCATTGCATCTGGAGATTGACTAAAAGTCTAACTTCTACATTAAAAGAGGTAAGTAAAGTTACGGAAACAAGTATGTCAAATTGTCATTGATGACATCAGCCTCAGAACTTTGACATCATAATGGGAGGAACTGTGACTACTGAGCAATCCTTAGGCTTCAAGCACTTGTGTACAGTGCTCTGCCAAATGCTGTATACATGGTGGATTTCATTCCCAAGAAATGAAGGGAACTAGGTGTTCACCTATCCAAAATATTTCCCCAAGGATAAGTGATCATTCAAAAATCCTCTAAACGATCTATTCTTTTTTTTTTTTTTTAAAGCAGTGTTTATTGAGAAGACCGAGAAAAAACAAAACTGAGAAGGGACCTCTGGTAGTTACCCAAGAGGTAAGGATTGCACATCTATAACATTTTCTTTTTTTTTTTCCTTTTTATTGAGTTGGAGTGTCACTCTGTCGCTAAACTTGAGTGCAGTGGCCTCTCCCGGTCACCGCAGCCTCAAACTGCTGGGTTTTGACAATTCTTCTGCCTCAGCCTTCTGAGTAGCCGTAATTACAGGCGTCCACTACCATGCGTGGCAGATTTTCTGATTTGTTGTAGAGATGAGATCTTGCTGCCCAGTCGGGTCTCAATCCCAGAGACTCAGGCAATCAACTCACCTCAGCCTCCCAAAGGCATGGGATTACAGGCAGAGCCACCGAGCCCAGCTCATTTGTAACATTTAATCAAAATTAACAAGCAGAAAATACAGAGTGCACCAAGACAATTAAAATAAATTTTATGAATGGAGAAAGCTGTATTAAAATATGATACTGTTTTATTTTCTAAACTTTTTAAAATTTATTATGCGTTCTGCCTTCTGAATAGCACTTACGTACACTGAATCTCAAGGTTCAGTTTTCTAAGAATGATATAGATCTGGAATCTCAACAAGTTTCAATTTAGGCAGAATAAAACATTCAGAATTTATGTGAGAAACACTGTAGCTGTCAATTTTGAAGACAGAATTATACCATGTATTCCAACGTATTAAAAGGACCAGGAGTTATCATTGGAGTATTGTGCAAATTTTAAAAAATCAATCCCAGCAACAAGCACCCCCCCGGGCCCAACCCTGAAATGAACCCTTTTTTAGGGTTAAAAAAAATTAAAAATTGAGGACACAAAATATAGTCAGTTACACGTTTTTACAGCTTTCATTTATTTATTTTATTTAAATTATTTTATTTTAATTTTTCTAAAAAAATGTTGGGTAAATTTCAGAGTTCGAAAATACAAAACATTGATTTTTACAGGGTTCCTGGTTGATGAGGGTATTGCCCCTCCCCTTCCTCTGCATTATCCCTCCACTGCCAATCTCACCCCTGCCCCTAAAAATTTTCCACTACTGACAATCACTTTTTTCAGCATCCTAAGTGATAAAGTTCAGCTCATGAGTGAGAACATATGGAACTCTGTTCTTTGTTTCTGTGATAAATCAGTGAAAATGACCTACATCATATCCATCAAATGTTCTGCAAAATCCTTATATCTGTCCCTTTTTATGGCTGCATAATATACACTGTGTATATACCACATTTATTTTATCCATTCCAGCTTTCATGTGCAACATGGTTGGCACCATGTTGTTTTGCAATTGTGATTAGGGCTGCAAAAAACATACTGGTGCAGGTATCTTTTTGGTAAAATGATTTGAGGTCCTCCAGATATATTTTCAAGAGGGAAATTACTGACTCACATGGTAGGTCAAGATCTTGTCCCTTTACAAACCTCCACACTGTTTTCCAAAGATGTTGCCTTACTTTTAAGTCAACATGTAGTGTAGAAGCATATATTTCTCCCCAAATCCTGACCTGCATCTATAATTGTTTGTTTTATTCAGGATGACCATTCTTACAGGGGGTATGCGGTATTTCAAAGTGGTTTCATTTGCATTTCTTTGATGATGAGTGAGGCTGAACAATTTTCATGTGTCGGCTGGCTGCCCGTATCTCTTCTTATGAAAAGTGTACAGTCATGCATTTCGCACACTTTTCAAAGGGAATTTCTGTATGATTATTTGAGTGATTGAATTTCTTGTAGATCCTAGATGTTATGCCTTTTTACCGATATAAAGGTGGAGAATCTTTTTTCCCATTCTGTTGGCTGTATCCCTGCTCTTCTGATGGTTTCTTTTCTTTTGCAGAAGTATATTATTTTGATTAAAACCCACTAGTCTAACTTACTTCTTATGGCATGGGTATTTTGGGCTCTGAATAGGAATTATTTTCTGGTTCCAGTTTCCTTAATGGTGTCTCCGGCGATTACTAAGATTATTATAATTTGGTGTTTTACATTTAGGTCTTTGATCCTTTTAGAGTTAATGTGTATGGTGATAGATAGGGTCTTCTTTCAATCTTGTGCATGTTGTCATCCTTTTCCCAGCACTATTTACTGAATGTGTTCTTCATTTCCCAGTGAATCTTGGCGGCTTTTTCAAAGATGAGTTCATTCCGAACTTTAGGATTTCATTCTCTGTCCTGATCCATTGGCCTCTGGACCTATTCTTGTACCAATACCAGACTGTGTTGGTTATGGTAAACATTTAGTAAAGTTGGAAGACTGGAAGTGTGATACCCCTGCTTTGTTTCTTTTGATAAGGATCCTTTGGCTATACATGATTGTTTTTGGTTTCATATGAATACTTTATTCTAATTTCCAGATCTGAGAAGAAAGATGTTAACATAATGGTTATTTCATTGAATCTGTAGATTGACTACAATGCTAATTTTTACATTAAAAGTGGTAAGTACAGTCAGGGAAACAGGCATCTCAAATTGTAAATTATGACAATAGCCTTAGAACGTTGACATCAAAATAGCAGGGATATTGACTACTGATCATTCTTTAGCATTCAAGCACTTGTGTACAGTGCTCTGGCAAATGCGGTAGACATGGTGGATTTCATTCCAGGGAACTGTGTGCTCACACCTATCCAAAAATTTCTCCAGGGAGAAGTGACCATTCAAGAATCCTCTGCATGGTTGTCTTTTTTTATTGTTAAACAATCTTTATTGAAAGGACACAGAATCACCCAAAGTGTGAGGGGACCTGAGGGGGTTGCCAACGAGGTAGTCTTTTAATATTATGGTCACGGAGTCCTGTTGGAGCTTGGTTATAGCGAAACCAAAGAATATTTTAGCACTTTCTTCAGTTTAGAAGCCTTTTGATGTTTTTAGTATTGTGTAACAGCCTTTGTGCTGTTTTTCCTACAGGATTTGAACATTGTTTTTGCTAAGATCATAATCACTTTTCCAGAATTTTCAATTATCTAAATTTTTATACTAAAGTAGAGCACAAATACTTACTAGTTTGTAAGTCTTCATGTTATTTTGGTTTATATATATTGGGCCCCAAATTCTATTTTTTCTGTGTGCTTCATTTTAAATGCTTTCTGATTAAATGTATCAGATTAATCGGGTATTTTGTTGCAGAGTACACTATTTTGTCTTAGGTAGAGAAAATACTAGGGGATTCAATGGAAATAGTCTTTTAAAAATATAATTAGGTTAAAATATACAGGGAATGTGATTTTATATTTCTTTCAAATATATAAGGGAAACTTTCTTTAAGAATTGCGCATTTGTAACATTTAATCAAAATTAACAATCACAAAATACAGAATGCACCAAGAAAATGTATACAAATTTTCAGAACGGAAAAAGCTGTGTTAAATTATGATACTCTTTTATTTTCTAAAATATTTAAGATATATTATGCATTCTGCCTTCTGAATGACAATTAGATACATTATAATCTCAAGGTTCAGTTTTATAAGAATGATATAAATCTGGAATCTCAACAAATTTCAATTTAGGCAGAATAAAACATTGAGAATTTACTTGAGAAACACTGTAGTTGTCAATTTTGAAGGCAGAATTATACCATGTAATCCAAAGTATTAAAAGGAAAAGTAGTTATCATTGGAGTAGTATACAATTCTTAAAAAATCAATCCCGGCATAGTGAACACTTCTAGGCCCAACCCTGAATTGTAACCATTTTTAAAGTTAACAAAAAATAGAAAAACAAATAAAGTCAGTTGCATATTTTACCGGATTTCATTCTGTGTTCTTATCCATTGGCATATGGACCTATTCTTGTACCAATACCAGGCTGTGTTGATTACTGTAAACATACGAAGCACCAGCCCCTGCAGAGATGTAGAGGGTCCCTGGAAGGTGGGGCAGTGTCAGCGATTATTCTGGAGAAATAAATAGAAAGAAAGAGAAAGGGGGAAAAAGAAAGAGACTGGACTCTGTCTTGTGGAAAAGTCGATTCTGTAGTAGGGATAGATATTAAAAGAAAGAAAGATGGAAGGACAGATATAAAGAGGAAGAAAGAGAAAGAAAGAAAGTGGACAATTTTCAGTGAAATGAGCAGAAGCCGTTTATTGGGAGCAACCAAGAGTCTTTTATCCCAAATTTTCACATGTTAAATCACAAGACTTTCACGTGAACACAAGGCCAGGTGGATGAGGCTCATTCCCCCACCCACCAGGTGTTTCCTTAACCATGAGGAAGTACAATTCCAATCAAATCATAAGGCTTTCACGTGATCACAAAGCCAGGTGGATGAGGGTCCTTCCCCACTCACTAGGCATTTTCCCAAGCATGAGGAAGGACTATCCCCAAATTATCTCACTGTTCCTTTTGCTTGGGATATGTTCCTCAAAGGCAATGTAACAATTCTAACATCATAAAATTATAATAGTTAATAACTTCTAAAACTTATGCATACCCAAATCCTAAAGACTGACTTAAATTCTAACACCTTTCTATTCTATGCTAATTCTACCTACACTATGGAAACTCTTAACGATAGCTCAAACCAGTTCCTAAAGAATATGACCCAGTCCAAAGATCATGCTGGGTTGTTTCTAGGAAGAATTGATTACAATCTCTTAACAAAATGGCTATTCTAAAATCCTATGTATCTATCTTAATTTCTATAAAAGTTTCTAATTCCTAATGCTAATATGTAAGGCTGATCATCAGCAATAAAGCTTCTAAAATAAAACCCAAATAAAAACTGTAATTTTACTAAAGCCAAAACTGCAATTAGTAGAAAGTGGAAACAATGAAATTTCTAAGGTTAGCTTTATTCTATAAAACCTCAAAGTATCAGGTTTGATCATGCTTGAACTAACATAATTCCCTAACGTAGAGTAACCTATTCTATAACACTTTCTATGAATAACATAAATTCAGTTTCTATTATAAGTAGAAAAACGTACTTGTAATTGTAACTAAATAACCGGTTTAAAAGAATGCAGACTGCCGGGCTCGGTGGCTCAGCCTGTAATCCCACGCCTTTGGGAGGCTTAGGTGAGTGGATTGCCTGAGCCCGCGGGTTTGAGACCCTCCTGGGCAGCGAGACCTCATCTCTACAGTAAATAAAAAAATCAGCTGGGCGTGGTAGCACATGCCTGTAATTCCAGCTATATGGAAGGCTGACGTGGAAGGATCGCCAGAGCCCAGCAGGTCGAGACTGAGGTGGCCGGGAGCGGCCACTGCTCTCCAGTCTGGGCAACAGAGTGAGACTCCAACTCAAAAAAAAACCAAACAAAAACAAAACAAAACAAAAAGAATGCAGCCCATCCCAAAGTGGATGCTGGGCTCTTAGGAATGTGGTCCAGTACAAAGTTCGTGCTGGGCCATTTCTGGTAAGTGTAGATAATCATCTATACCATCTAAAGCTGGAAACAGCTCTCTAAATGTATATACTAACTCTACAACTATACTTTAAACTCCTATAAAGAAGCTTGTTT
>NW_007139251.1:0-919 GCF_000164805.1 Carlito syrichta | reverse complement strand
ATGGCCTCCAACACCTGGGCTCCACTGATCTTCCCACAGCAGCCTTCCGAGTGGCCAGAAAGAAAGGCTTGCACCACGACGCTCGGCTCATTTTTTGGTCTTCTTGTAGAGACGAGGTCTGGGCAGGGGCCTGAGCTTGTCTCGAACATGGGTGCTCAGGCCAACCACTCATCTTGGCCTCCCAAAGTGCTCAGGTGACAGATGTGAGCCCCCGTGATGGGCCTTCACACCCCTCTCAGGTCCCTACTACGAAGTCCGCTCCCTTCAGATGACCCAGGACACTGGAGAGGGCACCCAGTGTTGCCTGCTGAGTCTTCCATGGGGTGGTGCCTGGAGCAGGGGCGTGTCTCTGCCAGGATGTCCACACCTCTGCCCACCTCAATTCACAGGGTGGACATGCTCGCTCCTCCCAGGGGTGGCCTCAGGGAAATGGAGGGCATGACTCTCAAACCATTGGGGAGGACTGGCTTGGCCACTCACATCTGTCTCCTTGGCACTTTGAGGAGGCTGAGATGGGAAGATGGCCAGAGCCTGGGAGCTGAGACCGGGCTGGTGACCATAGCACGCCCAACCTCAATACCAACCTCAATACCAAGCAATACCCAAAAAAACCTTGGATGAGGTCAGGCCTCGGTGGCAGGCCTCAGCAGGAGGATCACCTCCAGCCTACAGTTCAGGACCAGGCAGAAAGATCAGGATGTCAACAAAATGGAAAGCCTTTGATGGCAGCAGTTTTGGAGGCCCAGGCCGAAAGGATGGCTTGATTTGGGAGGTTTAATAGTGGCCTGGGCAAACTAGTGAGGAAAGAAAAGAAAGAAAGGAAAAAAGAAAGAAAGAAATCCATTCTCCTGCAACATTCTGCCCTCATTTCTTCACCCATCGACCCCCACATGTGAGGGTCCCCCAAGCCTGGCACCTT
>NW_007139250.1:0-782 GCF_000164805.1 Carlito syrichta | reverse complement strand
CCCCCCCACCAGCGCTCCCGCCGCCGCCGCCGCCGCCGCGCCCGCCGCAGCCTCTGGCACGGGTAGCTCATCACAACCCGGCTGGAGGAGATCCATATCAAACCGCTTCAGGGAAGATCTGCTGGGATCGCTGCCACCGCTCCTGCGACGGAGACTGTCCTGCCCACCCGGCGCGGGGCTCCTGTTGCCTGCTCGGAGGCAGGCAGCCATCTTGTTCCTGTCCGGCCCCACCCCCTCTGGGGCGAGCAGATGAGATAGCACCACCTGCTGGTGATTCAAGGTAACAACACCGAAACGGGAGAGACAAGCTTCATAAAGACATAGACTAAACTTCTGAACCGAGGTTATTCTGAACTGTCCTTCACAGCAGATCAGGGGAACTGACCCTAACTGCAAACTAATTTACCAGCTTGAAAAAAAAAAAAAAAAAAAACGAGAAATCAGACCTGAAAGGACATTGGACTTAAACGAAATGTCTCAGAGTGTGCTTCATTGATTCTATTAGTTTAATGACTTAATTCTATTCCTACTGTATTGTTCCCTTTTTTCTCTTTTCCCTTTCCTTTTCTTCTCTTTTATTCTGTCTGTGAACCAGGTCTTTGTATAGAGGAACAGCACACTAATAAGATGGTTGGATAGCTGGTATGCTAGCATCACTATATGTTTTATTTTTGTTTGTATGAGAGTTGGTTCGACTGTAGCGGTGGTCTATTGTTTTTATCTGTTTCAGTATAGGCCTCTCTCTCTATTTGTTGGCACACTCGTTTGTTTCCCCCTTTACT
>NW_007139249.1:0-803 GCF_000164805.1 Carlito syrichta | reverse complement strand
TAAACATTAGGCAACTGCAAATCATCGGCCTTCTCAAAACAAAAGGACCAACGGAAGTTTTAGATTTACAAGGTTCATCTTAAGACCATAGTTACATCCAAATATGACAAGATTATCCCTTTGGTCCTGTAATCTGGTCTTAGTTGTCCCGAGGAACCTAACGGACTTGTAGGGCCAGATACCCCTTTACAATGATCAAGGGGACCGGAATTTTGCTGGAGTCCTGAATTGACTGATTTGTAGTATCCACAAGCTAAATAGCTTCACAACATGAGGGGAGTTCGAAGTCATGATTCTTGTTTGTCCCGTAACAAGTTGCCCTGAGAATTATTTCGTATTGAGTCCTCGTGTAACACAGATTCCTTATTTTCCCTTCGCTAGAGTCCATGTAGTATCCTGTATAAGAAGACTCCCTTTCCCCAGATTCCTGTTTTGAACCCTGATTCGTGTTTAGCCCTTAGCAGAATGCCATGTAGCTTTTGGATGGAGGAACCGTGTAAGACACATTCTCTATTTTTCCTTAGCAAGATGCTGCAAAGTTTCCTGTAATGAGGACTGTTAGCCACATCGCTGCTTCGAATCCCTGAATCTCGTTTAGCCCTTAGCAAGGCACCCTGTTGTTTTTTGGGGATTGAGAACACGTGAAACCTAGATTCCTTATTTTTTCTTAGCACAGGGCCATGTAATTGTCTGCATATCAGAACTCCATTTTCCCAGATTCATGTATCAAAAACCCTGATTCGTGTTTAGCACTTAGCTGACGCCATGAATTTTTTGTGCCTGAGGACACGTGTAACCATATG
>NW_007139248.1:0-8766 GCF_000164805.1 Carlito syrichta | reverse complement strand
AAAAAGACAGGTAAGAAAGATTCCTAAAGAATACTGATAGCTAACAGAGACAGGCCAAAAAATCGAGAACAGTATAAGTCAGAAGGTAAACACCAAACGTAATCTAGACCAACAGTTCAATGATAAAATCATAGGTCAAAATAAGCCATCAAACTAGAGTCACTTCTGTGATCTCCGATTCCAGCCTCTGCCTTTTGTTTTTCGTTGCAGCATAGGGGTGGGGCTTTGTCTCCTGTTTCACACTGTTGCCTTAGGAGCTGAGGTAGTTTGTTGCTAGGTGGGCGGGGCAATGGAAGTCTGCCTGGAGAATGGCAAGGCAGTTTAAGCAGGTCTGTTTTTCTCTGCTTGTCTGGGTCCTCTGGGTTGGGGTCTGACGCTGTGTGCCTCAGCCAGGGTGGACCCGGAGTTCCAGAGCTCCAAAGTTCCAAAAGGCAGGGTTCAGAGAATCTCACAAGTTCACCTATGCCGTCGCCATCTTGCCCCGTCTCCGACTAAACTTTTTTATTTCTAACTTTTGTTGTGTTCCAGGAAATAGGGAGGCATTTCTGAAGGCTTGAAATTGAAGAGCAAGGTGCCAGCAGGGTCAGGTTCTGGTAAGGGCTCTTTCTGGATTGTAAATGATTAACTTTTCACTGTACCTGAAGAACCGCTGCCGCCGCCACGCGCCGACAAGCGTAAATTCCCTGGCCACTACTTATACTTTTACTCTAAGTTCCTTTACTTCAGGACAAGTTTTAGCTGTCCAAAATTGGACACCTAACTGAAATCCAATCCAGTTTAAAGTAAATCTTCCAGATCTGGCACCTGTAGAAAAAAAGATGTGTATCTCAAAAGCCTGGAGTCTCTGGGTGTCTGAATTCTTATGGCAGATGGGCTACCAAATCATTTCTATACTAAAATGTGTACACAGTGGGCAACTCCTAAATTTGTAAAAACTACAGACATCTACCTTTCCCCCAGTAACCCCACAAATTATAAATGTATGCAGGAAAACAAATTTTGTCCAAACTGGGAATGTGTCACCATCACAACCTACAGCAGGGGACTCAATGACACTTCCCAAATCACTGTCTGGCTATCTTCCAACTCAGAATGGCCTGTATACATAAAGGTTACTAATCCTTTCCATCACTCAGGGAGAATGGGAAAAACCTGGGGTATACAGTTGTATATAAAAGGGTATGACCAGGGCACCTTATTTACTATTCAAAGGTAAATCATCAACTATAAACCTAAACCTGTAGGAACTTTAATTGAGTTACAGGAACCTTTCATCCACAACTCCATCCTGAAGGTTATGCTATAACCCCAGGTCCATCTCAAACACCTCCTGAACCAGCTCCAAAGTCTTTGGAGGTGACTTTTCCAGTCCAGAAACCCCCTCGTTTGTTTCCTATGTTAACTCATATGCACTGCTTGCTTAATAACAGTTGGACTCAATTAGCATCAGATTGCTGGCTTTGTTTAAAATTAAAACCTCCACATTACATAGGAGTAAGAGGTAAAACTCCTGTCCTGAGCATGCAACTAAAGCAACGTGTATTCCAAAAACTATTCATGTCACCATAGAATAACTGGAGATGACTCTTGTCTGATAACTGCAAGTTTCAATTTAGCAGCTTTTCCATTTTCTAAAATTTGTAATCTGTCTCTTACCAAGACCATGACTCATTCCCAAACTTATACTGCACCTGCCAATATGTGGTTTGCTTGTTCATTAGGTTTAGCTACTTGTGTTACTGCTGAAATGTTTGACAATAAGCTTGTTTTATGTATTACTGTTCATGTAATTCCTCAATTATATGTCCACAGTGGCCCCAAAGGTGCACTCTAAACTTTACCACCTAGTACCTGAAAAAGGCATGCCTCTCCTCTGTTAGTCCCCACCTTAGTCGGATTAAGTGTGACTGGGACAGCTGCATTCAGCATTGCTGTTCAATCTGCGAAGAAACAGGAGTAACAGGACTAACCAGCTAAACCCAAAATATAAAAAATGACCTAGAATATGTACAGTCATCAATAAAACAACTCTACAACCAGGTAAATTCTTTCATTGAGGTCATTCTCCAAAACCAGAGAAGTCTTGATTTATTGTTCATTTCTCATGGAGGGCTTTGTGCTGCTCTGAGAAACTTGTTGTTTCTATGCCAATAAATCAGGAATCATCAAAGAAACTCTCCAAAAGATTTGGGAAAACATAAGCAAGTGACAAGAAAAACTAAATAGCAGTAAGTCCTGGTTCCAATCCTTGTTCGATTGGGACCCATGGTTCCCACTAGACTAGTAATCATTTCTTAGTCTAGTGGAACCTCTCATACTTCTCTTCCTTGGTCTGCTAATTAGACCTTGCATTTTAAACTGGTTTGTTAACTTTGTCAAGAAACAAATCAACTCAGCAAAAATTCTATATACCAGAACCTATTATAATTCCCTTCCTTTCACTGAAGAGTCAATGAATTGACTCATGTACAACTAAAATGGGAGAATGAAATGAGCTAAATCAATTAATAAAATCAAATTGCTAGCAAAATAATAGTATCAACCAGCTAACGCCATTTTATTTAAAGCTTCCATCTTAGTTACCTGCTTGACCTAAGAATCACTCCTCAATGTCTACATGTAATTACAGTAATGTTCTCATAACCCAGCTTTGTCCCCTTTGGGCAGATCGTGCTGACCATTTCCTGCTGACTGTTACAAAACTCCCTAGCCATAAGTTCCATGTAATTGTATGCTTTGTTAGGTGAAATCAAATGTCATGCTTTGCAAAACCCCACTGTTACATTTTCATATTTTATTCTTATATTTTGTTAGTAACTTAACCAAGATAACTCCATTGTGTAATGATTCTTCAACCTTGTTTCTATGTAACTGCCTTAAACTATATCTTTTGGAAGAACCCCAGGGACTTTCCAGGCACCAGCTATACCTCGGACATGAAATTAATCAAAACTCCCTAAAAATCAAAGGTTCCCATTTTGGTTGCCAAGTTGTTAGTTAATGGTTGCTATGGTCACTAAGTTGCTATGTAGCCCACGCTGCAAATCTTACCTATAGAAACTTGTCACAAACTGCACTAGTTTGTCAAGAGTTTTTCTGCAATTTACCTTTTCTTGGCCCACGTGTTAATAAAGATCTCATAATTAATTAAACTCAGTTTGCTGGCATGTCTTTCTTGATATTCAGTCATAACAACACCACATTTTTTTATACAACCCAGTTTTGTTGGAAAGACAGTTGGTTTCATGTTTTTGCTATTGTGAATAGTGCTACCTGTGTGTGCAGGTATCTTTTTGGTAGAGTGATTTGAGTTCCTCTGGGTATACTTCCAGTAGGGGTATTGCTGTTTATATGGAAGGTCAGTATCTATTTGTTTCAGAAATGGAAACACTGTTTTCCTAAGAGGTTGTATACGTGTTTGCATTCCCACCAGCAGTGTAGAAGTGTTCCCTTTTATAACCTTACCAGCATCTGTTGTTTTGTGTTTTGTTAATGATGGCCATTCTTACTGGGTTTAGATGATATCTCAATGTGGTTTGGATTTGCATTTTTCTGATGATTAGTGAGGCTGAGCATTTTTTCATGTGGCTGTTGGCAGCACATTTCCCTTCTTTTGAGAAGTGTCTAATCATGTACTTTGCCCACTTTTTAATTGGGCTTTTTTTTTCTTTCAGTATATTTGAGTTCCTATAGATCCTGCATGTTAGGCCTTTGTCAGATATACAGTTTGGCAAAGTTTTTTTTTTTTCCCCATTTTGTTAGCTGTTGCTCCTCTCTCTTGATGGATTCTTTTGCCTTCCAGAAGCTTTTCAGTTTCATGAGGTCCTATTTGTCAATCTTATCTCTTATAGCATTGGCACTTGGGGTTTTGATCAGAAATTGGTTTCCAGTTCCAATTTCCATAAGGATGTCTTCTGCATTTTCTAAGTTTCTTCTAGTTTGAGGTTTTACGTTTAGGTCTTTAATCCATTTAGAGCTAATTTTTATATATGCTGATAAAACAAAAACAAATAAAATTCTGCAGTATATTCCAAACCAGAGAAGTGAAATATCTTTATAATGAAAACTATGAAACACCACTCAAAGAAATCACAGAAGAAAAAAAGGAAAAATATCCCATACTCATGGATAGGAAGAATCAACATTCTTAAGATGTCCATCCTATCAAAGACAATCTACACATTTGATGCAATACCCACTAAATGACCAACATCAATAAGGGGTCTTATTTTAATCTACTGCATCTGTTCAGTTAGTATCCCAGCACCATTTATTGAATAGGTCCTCCTTTCCCCAGTGGTCATTGGTGGAGTCTTTGTCAAAGATGAGTTGGTTGAGAAACAGGTTTTTTTTCCAGAATATCCATTCTTTTCCATTGGTCCATACGTCAGTTCTTGTACCAGAACCAGCGTTGTTTTGATTATTGTAGCCTTATAGTAAAGTTTGAAGTCTGGAAGTGTGATACCTCCTGCTTTGTTTCTTTTACTAAGGATTGTTTTGGTTATTCTTGGTTGTTTAACTTTCCATATGAATTTCTGTATTGTCATTTTTAGGTCTGAAAAGAATGATATTGTCATTTAATGGATATTGCGTTAAATCTGTAGATTGCCTTTGATAGGATGGATATCATAACAATGTTGAGTCTTCCTATCCATGAGTATGGGATATATTTTTTCATTTGTTTTTGTCTTCTGCGATTTCTTTGAGCAGTGTTTCAAAGTTTTCCTTGTAAAGATCTTTCACTTCTCTGGTTTGGAATATACTAAGGAATTTTATTTGTTTTTGTGGCTATTGTTAATGAGATTGTGCCTGTCATTTAGTTATTTGCCTACTTGTTGTTGGTGTATAATAATTTGAATGTCTTTTACACATTTATTTTGTACCCCAAGACTTTGCTAGAGTCCTTTATCAGTGAAAGGCAGTTTTTGACAGTCTCTTGAATTTTCAAGGCATAAGATTATATTATAGCAAAGAGGGATAACTTAACTTCCTCTTTTACTATTTTGATATTCCTGATCTCCTTCTCTTGCCTAATTGCTCTAGCTAGGACTTCCAATGCAGTGTTGAACTAGCTGGATGACAGTTGGCAGCCTTGTCTTGTTCCAGTTTTCAGAGAAAAAGTTTAGAGTTTCTCTCCATTTAGTAATATGCTGCCTATGACTATCATTGATGGTGGCATATATTTTGAGGTATGTTCCTTCTATGCCTAGGTGTTTGAGGGTTTTTATCAAGAAGGAATGCTGGATTTTATCCAAAGTTTTTCTGCATCTAATGATATAATTACATGTTTCTATTTTACATATGTGATTATTTAATTACATTTATGGTATTGTGGATTTGAATTAGCCTGCATCCTGGAGATGAAGCTTACTAGGTCATGGTGGATGATTTTTGAAATATGTTGTTGGATCTGATTTGCTAGAATATTGTTGAGAATTTTTTCATCTATGTTCATTAGAGATATTGACCTACAATTCTCTTTCTTTGTTGGATCTTTACCCTGTTTGAATATCAGTGTAATGTTAGCTTCAGAAAATGATGTGGGAGAATTATATCTTTCTAAATTGCCTGAAATTCTCTCAATAGGATTGATATCAGCACCTCTTTTTATGTTTTGTCAAATCCCACTGGAAAGCTGGGTGGTCCAGGCCTTTCTTTCTTTCTTTCTTTCTTTTTTTTTTTTTTTTGGTATGTAGTGTTCTTATGATGGTGTCAAGTTCCTGGGTTGTTATTGGTCTGTTAGCTTCTCAACAAATTCTTGTTTCAACCTTGGGAAGCTGTGTAAAGTCAGAAAGTTTTCAATTTAATTTAGGTTATCAAATTTGTTTCTGTACAGGTGTGCATAGTAATCTTTGATAATTTTTTCATTTCTTCAGTATTAGTTGTGATTTGATCTTTTGCATTATTGATTGTGTTTATTTGACTTTCTTCTCTATTTTTATTGGTCTTTCTGGCTAGGAGTCCATCAATCTTGTGTATTATTTTAAAGAAATAGTCTTTTTTGTTGATTTTCTGCATAATATTTTTATCATGTGTGTCTCGTATTTGTGCTTTAACTTTTGTGATCTGGATTCATCTGCCAATGTTACGGTTTTGGTGGTCTTTCCAACTCCCTTAAGCGAATTTTTTAGGCTGTTAGCTTGTGATCTTTCCATTTTCTTGATGTGTTATCATAGAGATATAAATTCTCCTCTTAGAACTGATTTCATGTTATCCCAGAGGTTTTGGAAAGATGTTTCTTCATTTTTATTTATTTCAAGAATTTTTAAAATTTTTGTTTTGATTTCTGTGTTGATACAGTAGTCATTCAGCAACATGCTGCTTGGTGTCCATGTCTTAATAAATTTTGGGGGAATTTTGTTGGTGTTAATTTTATTTTTATTCCACTGTGGTCTGAGAAGGTGCCTGGCTGTACTTTTATCTTATGAAATTAGTTTATGCTTGATTTATGGCTGAGGATGTAACCAATCTTGAAGTACATTTCATGTGGTGGTGAGTAGAATGTATATATATTCTGTGACTGGCCTGTGTAATATTTTGTATGTTTCTATTAAGTTAACCAAATTGAAGTTCCTGATCTCTTTATTGAGTTTTTGCCTCGATTATTTACCTAAGATTGCTAGTAGAGTATTTAAGTCCTCAGCTATAATAGTGTTAGAGTCAATATCTTTTTTTAGTATACTTAGTAATTGCTTTATACATGCTGGTGCTCCTGTGTTGGATACACATATGCTTATGATGGATTTTTTGTGTTGATAGATTGAACCTTTTACCATTATGTAGTGTACTTCTGTACCCTTTAAAATTTTTGACAGCTTCAAGGTTGTTTTGTCTGATATTAAGGTCAAGACTCCTGCCTTCTTTTGTGATTCATTTGTTGGAAACTCATTTTCCATCCTCTAACTTTGAGTCTGTGTGCATCCCTTGTGGTGAGATGAGTTTCCTGGATGCAGCAAATAATTGAGTCATTGTTTTTTATCCAGTTTGCTATTCTGTCTTTTCACTGGTGTATTTAATCCATTAACATTCAGGCTGATTATTAAAATGTGATTGTTTATTCCCATCATGAGGTTCTTATAGAGTTTTTTCTTTGTTTTCCTTTAGCTTTTGAGTTGATGCATCTGTGTGTCTTCAAGTTTGCAGTCTTGATATATTCTGTTAATTCTGTTTTCTGCTGTTCTGTTGGGAATTATGTGATCTTTCTTCTTTTTTTCTGTGCTGAATATCTTTTTAAGCATCTCCTGTAGAGCTGGTCTGGAAGCTGCATAATGTCTGAGGGTTGGGTGTCTGGGAAGGATTTTAATTCTCCATCGTTAATGAAGCTGAACTCAGGTAGGAAATTCTTGGTTGAAATTGTTTATCTTTGAAGACTTTGAAAATTGGATTCCAGTCCCTTCTAGCTTGTACTATTTCTGTTGATAGGTCTGCTGCTATTCTGATTGGTTTTCCCTGGTAGGTCTGACCTTTCTCTCTTGATGCTTTTAGGATGTTCTCTTTTGTGTCTACTTTGTGTAGGCAAATTACTATGTTTCTAGAGGTTGGTCTTCTCATTCCATGTCTTGCAGGTGTTTTCTGCATCTCTTGTGTTTGGATGGTCACATCTCTGGTGAGATTGGGAAAGTTTTCTTGGATAGCCTGCTGGAATACTTGTTCCATAGTGTATTCCATTTCCTTTCTTCTTCTGGGATACTAATCAGGGATAGACTTGTCCTTTTGATATAATCACATGTCTTATGTAGGCTTTGTTTTTTTCTTTCTGAGTTTCCTTTCTACTTTTTAATAGATTGTATTAATTCCATGTTTTAATCTTCAAGTTGTGAGATTCTTTCTTCTGCTTCTTTAATTCTACTGTCCATGATAGTCATCTTGTTATTTATTTCCTGGATGAAATTTTTTATGGTCAAAATCTTTGTTACAAGTGCTTTCAGTTCTGCATCTTGTCTTTCTTGTGTCTTGTTCACTATTTCCATCCATTCCCTAATCTCTGTTGTATTCTGGGGCCAGTCATTGGTGACTTCCATTGTTTGGGCTCTGAGGTGTAATTTTTCAGGCATTTTCTCTTTGTTACAGTGGAAATTGCCTGTGGTTATCATTGATTTTTCCTCATTTGTGGCAGATCTCTTTCTTTTCTCTTTAGTTCCATTATTCAGTGGTGATGGGAGAAACTTTCACTTCTAATGTTTGCACAGCCTTCTATTCTTTCCTGATCAGGACTCTGGATTTGTTCTATTTTGAAACAGTAGTTAATTGGGAAGCTTTGCTATTTCTTATAGTTTTGATAGTCCAATAAGGTGGAAGATGGGGAGCTAGGATTCAGAAACTAGTTGCAAATCACACTGTTCACTGTGGTATGAGTTTCCTGAGACCCACTCCCCACCACCACTCTATATGATGATTCAATGGGCATGTATGTGTACCCCCTGAGCCCAAGATACAGTAACAACAATGAGGAGAACAGAGAAAAATAGAATGAATGAAGATGTAGAAAAATTTAAAAAATAAAAATAAAAAAACACAGAACAAAGAAAACAGAAACCAAAGGAAAAAGCAATTGAACACACTCACACATGGGTACACATTCACACACCAAAACCAACTGGAATAACAAAAAAACAAAAGAAAACAGAAAGCAACAACAAAAAATAGGAAAATCAAACACACATACACACACCCAATTCAAAATGAAAGGAAAGAAAAAATGAAAGGAAAAAGAAACACAAATGAGCCTTCACACATATTTTTACACACACGTTAAACTAAACAAAA
>NW_007139247.1:0-6201 GCF_000164805.1 Carlito syrichta | reverse complement strand
TCTGGCCAGGCATTACAGTGAGGCAGAGCCTGGAGCTGGCAGTCTCCCCTGCTGCAGTGGTGAAGCAGAGTCTGGAGCCATCAGGCTCTCTTGGTAGCTTCTTCCTGTGAAGGCCTTTGTTGGTATAGCACTCAACTTTTCTGCTCAGGAAAGCACTAGATATGAAGCAGAGCATCTGCAGCACCAGTCACTTTACTAGGAGACCATGGCCACTTGCTCCCAAGTCCTGACTCAGTCAGTCTCTCCTGGCAGCTTCTTCCCAGGAAAGACTTTTTTGATTAAAAGAAAAGCTGGTGCTTGGCTTGTGCATGTCAAGAAGTGCTAGGGTCCAAGCAGAACACCTGTGTCACCAGATACTTCACCAGGATAGCCTAAACAACTTGTTCCTGAGTCCCCACTCAGTCAGCCACTCACACACCCAATTATTCACCGACATGTACATAAAATTTTCCATACACTCACTCACACTGAGACTCACATAGTCTAACTGGCTCTTCTACCATCATCCTCTAACCTCCTTTACCTAGCTTTAATAGAAAGCTCCAAAACATGTGAATATTACCTTTTGAACATCATTAAATGTAAAATACTATAGTTGAAATATTAGTGGCAGGAGACTGTTACTGGTAAAACATCTTGTGCATAGTTCTAGTTTTCTACACCACCTAAGTTTTGTTTCTGTTTCTGTTGAAGCCAGCACTCATAAAGTCTCTGGTTTCATTTTCTGTATGTATGCACTTTAAGACTCAAGGTTAAAAAAGAAAGGAACAAGAGGGAATATCCAATCTATTATCTTCATGTAACAGATGAGGAAACAGATTTTGTCTCACAAAGTTATGTAAATGATTTGCAAAAAAAGTCACATGAGTAAATGTCAAAACCAAAACTGAAATCAGGTTTCCAGATTTCTAATCTGGAATACTTGCCCTCATTTTTCCAAGCTCCTTTTTCTCTACTATTTAATTTCAGAAAAAGAAATCCAATGAAAAGTTTTTAAAAGTTTCTTTCCTTAACTGACTTATTCAGAGAAGAGATACTATAGATACAAGGTTGAGGAGATGATACTAGAGGTTGTCTGAGTGACTGAAGCCGAAGAATGCATGTGTCTAGTATGAAACCCACTGGTCACATTGGTCACTTGCGATGATGTAGATATATTTACAGAAATCTCCTTGGTAGCCCCAAGATTCTATCACGTAGTGGTAGGTTTGGTTGGAGAATGTTGTCACCAAGAAAGCAATTGAAAGCTATGAGATAGATAGTAGAGATGTCAGATACCCAAGAAAATGACAGGATTTGCCGGGTGAGTTGGTAGGAAAACTATAACAGCACTCAAGTGGTTGAGCTCTGGAGAGATAAAATCCTGCAAGCCAGACATGATAGTATCATTTTTTCCACACTCATATGTTAAGGAGATTATCTCAATGTCTCTTATAGATGTTCATTATTATACCTAACAGTTATCTTTATAATTCATGTTATAATTTATATTATATAATATTATATACTTATAATTATATGTTATGTATCCAGTTAGTATCCTTGAGGATGAAGGGAATGGGCATTTAGGTTGAGCAATTACAGTTACTCTGAATCCAAGTCAATGCATGAGATGAGTGAATTTACAGCAACTCTTTGTTTGTTTTTGTTTTGTTTTGTTTATTGTAGAGATAAGTTCTCACCAAGTTGCCCAGGCTGGTCTTTAACACTGGGTTCAGGTGATCCTTTTGGATCAGCCTCCCAAAGTGGTGGGAATACTGCAGCTTTTTAGGACCAAAAGTAAGGATTAAAGAGCTCCTTTTGTAAGTTGGTTGAAGAACAGGATGAAGATCATTGAGTGCACCTCTGGTTGTTTTAGACTTTTTGAAGTTCTCCTTGAATCCTACCTTCCTTGACCTGGGCACATCTCTCTTGTGCTTTCCTTTTTCACCATACTTTTAGGCATTTTTTTCTGAGATAGTCCTTGATCTTGTCTTCTTACAATAATGAGTGCTACTTCCTGTCAACTTCTAGAGTAAGAGTCTTCTTGTATCACACACACGACCTACATACTGGCACTAGAAAAGTACCTAGGCAAATTGATCTAGATATTCCTAAAACCTTACCACCAGGGAAAATAACTACAGCCTCCCCAAACTATATAGGTATCATCTCCTCCCTCAAACCAGCCCAGTCCACATATAACTCATTAGTAACTCATCCCTAATGCTCATTATCACAGTTACAAGAGAACTTAGTAAGAAGAGCACTAACTAGAAAAGCAAAAATAAAAGCCAATCCTGGCCATGTCAAGATTACTGCAGATATCTGTTCTATATGCTTGCTGTATAATACAACTCATATTCATGTCTTTTTCACAGACTACTCTTTCACCTCCTCCACAAAACACCTCAGGTATAGATAGTTCATGATGCTTCAAGATAAATAATCAATAGGAAAACATGCAATAGGTCTTAATGTTGGATTCTGTAAATATATGACAAGGAGAAAAGCACAAAGAAAAACCACAGCAATTCAAGGCAGTCCAAATTCTACATACATACTAATGAATGGCATAAATGTAGAAATAAGACATGACACAAAATGGGAACATATTTTTAAGATCATTTTCTTCAAGTACAGAATTCACAGCAGTTTCTGGACTATGTGGTTCTATTAAAGATACTATATTGTCTGTCCAGTTAATACAAAATGAGTGTGTCAACTTGTTTTACCTGTATCAAAAAATCCACATGAATCTCTTATTCCCTAAATATTCACCTTGCCTAATTTCATGGATATAGCATGTTTTATAGTAATTTTTCAATTAAATTTTAAATTTCTTTTAGTTTTCAGTTGAGAAAATGTTTTGACTATTTGAGAACTAAAGCCTGACATATGAAATCAAAAATATTATTTAGTTCGTGCTCTTTTTGCTGTCCATGGGTTTACATTTTCCAACTAGGTTATTATAGCTTCCACTGAATAGTTTTCTTTTCTTTATTATAAATAAGTGGGGTACAATTCGAGGTTAGGTATAGAAGTGTTGGTTATGCAGTACCCTTATTGATGAGGTATGCCCCTCCCTTCCCTAGCAGTTTCCCTCAACTGCCAATCCCACCCCCTCCCCTGACAGTTTTTCACTACTGTCAATCCCTTTCTTATAGTATTATAATTGTTCAAAGTCCACTTATGAGTGAGAGCATATGGTACTCTGTTTTTTGTGTTTGTGATAGATCACTAAGTATGATCCACTCCAAATCCATCCAAGTTGCTGCGAAGTCCATGTTTGTCCTTCTTTATGACTGCGTGATATTCCATTGTGTATATGTACCACATTTTTTTTCCAGTCCAGCTTCAATCTGCAACATGGCTGGTTCCATCTTTTTTGCTATTGTGAATAGAGTTACAACAAACATACGTGTGCAGGGACCCTTTTTGTAGAATTATTAGAGTTCCTCTGGGTATATTCCCAATAGGGGAATTGCTGGGTCATATGGAAGGTCAACTTCTAGTTCTTTCAGAAATCGCCACACTGTCTTCCAGAGAGGTTGCACTAGTTTTCATTCTAACCAGTAATGTAGAAGCATTTCTTTTTTTTTGCATCCTTGCCAGCATCTGTTGTTGTTTGTTTTATTAATGATGACCATTCTTGCTGGGATTATGTGGTTTCTCAATGTAGTTTTGATGTGCATTTCACTGATGATGAGAGAGGCTGAGCACTTTTTCATGTGTCTGTTGGTTGCCCATATATCTTCTTTTGAGAAGTGTTTATTCATGTCTCTTGCCCACTTTTTTTTTTTTTTGAGTTGGAGTCTCACTCTGTCGCCCAGACTGGAGTGCAGTGGCCGCTCCCGGCCACCGCAACCTCGACCTGCTGGACTCTGGCGATCCTTCCGCCTCAGCCTTCCAAGTAGCCGGAATTACAGGTGCGTGCTACCATGCCCAGCTAATTTTTTGATTTATTGTAGAGATGAGGTCTCGCTGCCCAGGCGGGTCTCGAACCCGCGGGCTCAGGCAATCCACTCACCTCAGCCTCCCAAAGGTGCGGGATTACAGGCTGAGCTACCGAGCCCGGCTTGCCCACTTTTTAATGGGACTGTTTGTTTTTTTCCTTTCAGCGCATTTGAGATCCTCATAGATCCTAGATGTTAGGGCTTTGTCAGATATACAGCTGACAAATAATTTTTCCCATTCTATGGGCTGTCTCCCTGCTCTCTTGATGGTTTCTTTTGCTTTGCAGGAGCTCATTAGTTTGATGAGATCCCACTTGTGTATCTTGTTTCTTAAGGTATTGGCCTTTAGGGTTATGAATAGGAATTGATTCCCAGTTCCAATTTCCATAAGGGTGTCACCTGCGTTTTCTAAGATTCTTATAGTTGAGGTTTTATGTTTAGGTCTTTGATCCATTTAAGTTAGTTTTTGTGTATGGTGATAGGTAGGGGTCCCTGTTTCAATCTTCTGCATGTCATCAGTCAGTTTTCCCAGCACCATTTACTGAATAGGTTCTCCTGTACCCAGTGGTTGTTGTTGGAGGCTTTGTCAAAGATGAGTTGGTTGAGACTTTGCTTCCAGAATTTCTATCCTAATCCATTGGTCTTTGTGGCTGTTGTTGTACCAATACCAGGCTGTTTTGATTACTATAGCCTCATAGTAAAATTTGAAGACTGGAAGTGTGATAACTCCTGCTTTCTTTCTTTTGCTAAGGATTGTTTTGGCTATTCATGGTCATTTATGTTTCCATATGAATTTCTGTATTGCCATTTCCAGGTCTGAGAAGAATGATGTTGGTAACTTAAGGGGTATTGCATTGAACCTGTAGCTTGCCTTTGGTATTCTTCAGTTCATGCTCTTTTTGATGTGCATGGTTTTACACCTTCCAATTAGTTATTCTAGCTTCCACTGAACAGTTTTCATCATTTTGTTTGCTTCCTGCTTCATTGTTGTATAAAAATTTGCAGGAAGTGTAAGCATTCATCAAAGTAAGTATGCTATGCTCAGGAACACAGTAGATCTCAATGTCGAGCCACAGTTCTTGTGGACTCCCAGGAGTCACGAGACCTATTGGGGGGATAATATGAAAACATTATTTGCCTTTTCATTATGGACTTTTGCATCAGCGGCACAAAAGCAATGGCAAGTAAAACTGCTTGGAACTTGGCACAAATCAAATTAATGGCATCAAACTGTGTTTTAGTCACTGTTTTCTTGTATTGTTTCTCTTAAGTATGTTGATGATAAAACAGTAAACAATGCTTATATTAAATCTTGACTTTTGAGTTCATACCTTTTTTAATAATTTGTATAATGAAATGGGAAGTATGCATAAAGAAAATTGTCTATTGAAGTAGGGTGTTGTCTCAAGTAAGGACAACTGTTGTGAGATGAGTAACCTTGCACCTGAAAGAAAGATTGATAGACAAACTACATGTATTAAGACTTAGGTAAAAAGCAGACATTTAAAAAAGTGAGTTAAATGAGATTATCACACCAAGAAAAGTAACTGGAATAATTTGTTTTTAATGATAAAATTCAGAAATCAAGCAAGAGTCAGTCTGCCTGGTATTTCACCACCCAAGACTGAAGTCTGACTGATCAAACAATGATAAAAAGACTATCTGGATGGTCTATCTAAAGTCCACCAAGCCCCACCTCTGGGAGGTTCTTTTAACTGTTTAGTGAAAGCAGATTTCAGAATCAGGGTCCTGAGTGCTGCAGAAAGAGAAAGGACTGAGGTGGAGTGACAAGGTGTCGCTCAAAAAGTGTCCTCCTTCTAAATGGAGATGAAGAATCTACAAGAAAATGCCATGCCTGTAACTCAAGGGTCTCCTTAGATAAAACAGCTTTGAGGGTCTATGACACCCTAATGTTTTAACATCCCATACCAGCACTGAAGATCTGAGTGTACCTAGGCTGAAGTGAGCCTCATGTGTGTTGTTTCTCAGAGTGCCTTGTGCTAGGTGTGTGTGAAGGTGTATTCAGAAAAACTACAAACTCTCTTCGTGGGGAGTGCTCAAACTCACCCATTCAGGTTAACTCCTCCTTTGACTGTCTTTGAAGTCTTTTAAAATATTTTGTCAGTTGGAGAAATCTGATAGTATATGAGGCTTGTTCATTGTTCATAATAAAGTGTAATTGATTGTAGTAGATAAATACATAGATGATTTTATGATATGAGATAGAGATAATAGATAGATAGATAGATAGATAGATAGATAGAGA
>NW_007139246.1:0-4480 GCF_000164805.1 Carlito syrichta | reverse complement strand
TTTGAGGAACACAAGACCATTTTTAAATGGTATTATAAATTTGAGAACATTGTGGAACAATGACAGTGAAAGCATGAGCATGCAACAGAATCTCCAACATGCCTAAAAATTGCACGCATTTATGATACATGGTCCTGTGTGTGATGTGCACAAGATAAGATCCAAGAGGCCTTGCACAGCCAGTCCTGCTGATTCTGCTATTTTGTGGAATAATTTACAGGATATCCAGAAAAGTCTACCAAACAATGTGTACATAAGACAGGTGTTAGCATTACAAGTATATGATGCATTCCTAAATGAACAAAATGAAAAGTTTTCATTCCAAGTTTATTGCATGCACTAATAAAGACAACCTTGATCTAAGTGTGTTGTATTATGACTGACTCTAAAACATGGTAATAGAGGATGAGGATTTTGTGAGGAAAATGGTTTGATCTGATGAAGCACAATTTATTTTTATTTATTTATTTATTCATTTATATTTGAGTTGGAGTCTCACTCTGTTGCCCAGACTGGAGTGCAGTGGCCGCTCCCGGCCACCGCAGCCTCGGCCTGCTGGGCTCCGGCGATCCTTCCACCTCAGCCTTCCAAGTAGCTGGAATTACAGGCATGCGCCACCACGCCCAACTGATTTTTTTATTTATTGTAGAGATGAGGTCTCGCTGCCCAGGCAGGTCTCGAACCCGCGGGCTCAGGCAATCCACTCACCTCAGCCTCCCAAAGGCGCAGGATTACAGGATATGCCCAACTCAGTCCCATTCCTTCCCAAAATGACACCCAGACATTGGGGCTGCATACAGACCCAGGGGGGCTCAGTTGGGCAGAGGAAGAGGAGCAGATTTGCATGAAGGAGCCCCTCTCTCCTTAGGAGCTACTGGGAGGATGAGAGACCTGCAGCATGTCAGCCTCACAGAACACTTGAGTGTCTGGACTGAGACCTGAATCCTACTCCTGCTCCTCAGTATCCTTACACCCCAGCTTCTGGACAACACCACCCAAACCCATGCCAGAACTGTCCTTCCCACAGGACTTAATAGGTGCCTGTGTTTCCAGGGTCCTCTCCCAGCCTGTGTTGACTCAGTGGCCCTCTGCATCTGGCTCATGGGAGCCTCAGCCAAGCTCACTTGTGCTCTGAGCAGTGGGCCCAGCAACTATGACACTGCATGGCAGCAGTAGCAGCCAAGGAAGGTTCCTTGGTGCCAGATGTATGTCAACAGTGCTGGAAGCCAGCAAATGGGATAGTATTCCAGATCACCTCTTGTCCAGCTCTGGGCCTCACCACTGTTTAACCATCTCCAGGGTCCAGTCTAAGGTTGAGGCTGATTCTGACTCCCAGCCCCAGGGCAGTGGCACTTTTCAAAGAGACCCACTCAAGCTAGAAGTGAAACAAAAGCCTCAGCCCACTCAGGGGCTTGTTCTTTGACAATTTTCAAATTTTAGAATATATTTCATATGCATAACCTCTACTTGGAAGCACCTTCTACAGAAAATACCTGTATTCTCAATTGTCCCTTCAATGTTTCTAAAATTTCAAAAAAATTAAAGAAGACAAATATTGTGATAACACTGAAAATCTGCCTGGTTACCTGTATGTGCTAAAGTCAGAGCCTGTGGAGTCAGCCTCTTTCTTTTGAAGTAGGAAAAATGATCCTCTTTCAGATCACATTTTGCTTGGAGGCTGGAAGCCACACAACAGTTGGACAGGCCTCTACAGCATGGACTCAGCTCTTTGAGAAGGCAAAGCAGAGGACTGCCTTTTCTTCCCCAGTCATCTGTGCTCTGGGCTGCCCAAGGCTCCTCTCTGTGTCCCAGGAATGGGGCACTGTGATGTGAAATGCTCTCTGAGGACACAGGTTCGGTACAAATTCCAGACACAGAGTTGACCTGGATCCCTTGTGCATACCTGAACCTTCTGTTGTCATTTCAGGATAGAGGGGGCTGGAGTCAACAGTAGACCTGAGGCCAGGAACCCTCTGTGTGGGATGTGAGAGGATGAAAAGGAGGCTCCACTCCTGCTGAGAGATAAATGGGCATATTCCATGGCAGGTTGGGAAGAGGCCCTGTGACTATGACTTTCTTAAAACTAAGTCTCACAAATATGGGGACACCCACGAGGGAGTATACCTGAACTTACAGGCACTAACCTGTATCCTCTTCTCTTACCCCATGGGAATTCACACCTTCCCTGAAGTTCCTTCCCAGCATTAGCTTTCAGTGAAGCCAGCCCATCCTCTCTGTAGGACTGATGGTTGAGTCTTTTTCTGAGTAAACATTGATCCTTTGGTTTAAAATCTTGAAATTCATATATATTTATTTAGATTACAAAATATTGTTTATTTAAAAGTAAATTAGAGAGACAGAGAGAGAGAAAGAGAAGATTCACCTTCCCCAAGGTAGGAGTGGGGAACCAAAGCGAGGAAGCATGGTGATAGCCATAGCTCAAAGAGCACATGGCCACACCAGAGTCAAGCAAGGAAATGGTCAGAAAAGTTATTAAATGATCTGAGTTTCTGTCTCAGAAACTGACTGGTAGTCATCCCAGAGGGAACTGAAGTTCACCAGATCATAGCATCTGGACAAGGAGACAATAAACCCCCATTGGTCAGAGCCTACCACCTGGTGACTAACTCCTCTTCCCAACCCCTTCATAATTCCTGTTTTCCTGTGGAAAGTTACATCCTTTCCTGATATATAAACCCCTAATTTCAGTCAGCTGGGAAAACAGAGTTGATATTTGTCTTCTATTCTGCTTGGTTGATGAAAGCCAATTAAGAAGACTTATTTCCTGGCAATACTCATTGTCTGAGTGATTGGCTTTCTGGGCCAGGAAAACCCAGACCCAGATGGCAGGCACTCCATGGCCCAGAGCTGCAGCCCTCTGCTACTTGCTCACTGAGGCCAGCAACTGTATCCTCACAGGTCCCTGGGAGCCACAGAATAGCTTCACCCAGGTCCACTCTCTACCAGGGCCACATTTCCAGGCAGAGCTCAGTCAGGGCCCAGGTAATGGGTGGCATTCTGGGTGAAAAGAATGGCTTGCCTTAAGGCTACCTTTCTCTCTTGGGGCTGCTAGAGTGAATAAGAGGGACTTGAGGAGCCCAGGCCTAGATGAGGGACCTCAGGACACAGGGCTATTTGGGAATCTACAGCATGCCCTGGGCTCCTCTCCTTCTACCACTTTTTGTTCACTGCATGGGTGTCTGAGGAAAGACAACAGGCCTAAGGGGAAAAAAATTAAAGTGAACCCTGTATGTGACCATGCCCAGTGATTCATCTCTCCCATCCTGTGTCTTTTCTGATGTTCAGGATCATGGACCAGGTGGTGCTGAGTCATCCATCTGTCCACAATGTCTGTGGACTTGCTGTAGTGGCAATGCTGGGTGTAGACCTGTGTCCTGGTAGATCAAGTCCCCTGTACTTCTCATTTATGATGGCGGTCATTGGCTCTCTGGCCTAGTTCTCAAGCTCTGGACTGGGGAACAAAGTCTCCTTGAGCATCTCTGTAATGCAACTGAGGACGAGACTGATTATGATGCTCAGCTTGGAGCACAAGCACCCCCATACACACAGTGCTGCAGGATAGTGAGGAAGTGGCACAAAAACAGACTGCCCGCCCAGTGATGGTTTTTCCTGCATAGCACCTGATCAACAGCCAAGTCAGCTTCTTTCTCTTGTGAGTCAGCTTCTTTCTCTTGTGATTTTGTACAAAATATGATCTCAGATCCACTCTGGAGAAATGGTCCTGCCTTTTCAAATTCTAACCCCACATCTAACCCACACTTTGGAAGCAACACGTTGTCATATATTGAAGAATATCCCTCAAAGTCAGGATCAGCTGCCCTGGGAACCAAGTTAAAGTCAGGTTAGGACAGCATCAGGAACACACAGTCCACTGTTTCTGATGCAGGAGAGTCAACTACCAGAGGTCTTTCCAACCACACCATTCATTGAAAGCCTACTGTGTAGTAGGCTCAGGTCAAAGAGTCAAAGGACACAGTGTGGACAACACAGAAAAGGTCTCCAGTCTTTATGGAACAGACACCAACTGGTGGAAGAAATAAGACATTCCATCCTGTCTCTGGGAACTGTTCTTCCTTTCAGAGGCTTATAGGAAACAGGTCTTTATGACTCCATGAGTGTTGTATAAACAGTCTTCTAGCAGTGAAAGGTGACCGTGTGACCTACTTGTGTGCACAGGACACCCAACATCAGGCTCCCCTCTGCCTGTATGATAATCACCCACGCCCACATCCCAAGGTCATCTGCTGCTGATGCTGAGACTTCAAAGGACCTGGGCAAACTTGGCAAGAGCAGACATCCTCTAATAAAACAATACATCTCACAGAACATTGAAGAGCATCAGATCTGTGCTTTTAGAAGTGACAGTGAAAACCCTGCTTTAACTGGCTCCTTTCTCTACCTGTCCCTACACAGGGACTGACAGAAGGGTTTTGGAAAGGACTCAACAGGAGAACATTTA
>NW_007139245.1:0-10823 GCF_000164805.1 Carlito syrichta | reverse complement strand
GCATCTGGCTCATGGGAGCCTCAGCCAAGCTCACTTGTGCTCTGAGCAGTGGGCCCAGCAACTATGACACTGCATGGCAGCAGTAGCAGCCAAGGAAGGTTCCTTGGTGCCAGATGTATGTCAACAGTGCTGGAAGCCAGCAAATGGGATAGTATTCCAGATCACCTCTTGTCCAGCTCTGGGCCTCACCACTGTTTAACCATCTCCAGGGTCCAGTCTAAGGTTGAGGCTGATTCTGACTCCCAGCCCCAGGGCAGTGGCACTTTTCAAAGAGACCCACTCAAGCTAGAAGTGAAACAAAAGCCTCAGCCCACTCAGGGGCTTGTTCTTTGACAATTTTCAAATTTTAGAATATATTTCATATGCATAACCTCTACTTGGAAGCACCTTCTACAGAAAATACCTGTATTCTCAATTGTCCCTTCAATGTTTCTAAAATTTCAAAAAAATTAAAGAAGACAAATATTGTGATAACACTGAAAATCTGCCTGGTTACCTGTATGTGCTAAAGTCAGAGCCTGTGGAGTCAGCCTCTTTCTTTTGAAGTAGGAAAAATGATCCTCTTTCAGATCACATTTTGCTTGGAGGCTGGAAGCCACACAACAGTTGGACAGGCCTCTACAGCATGGACTCAGCTCTTTGAGAAGGCAAAGCAGAGGACTGCCTTTTCTTCCCCAGTCATCTGTGCTCTGGGCTGCCCAAGGCTCCTCTCTGTGTCCCAGGAATGGGGCACTGTGATGTGAAATGCTCTCTGAGGACACAGGTTCGGGACAAATTCCAGACACAGAGTTGACCTGGATCCCTTGTGCATACCTGAACCTTCTGTTGTCATTTCAGGATAGAGGGGGCTGGAGTCAACAGTAGACCTGAGGCCAGGAACCCTCTGTGTGGGATGTGAGAGGATGAAAAGGAGGCTCCACTCCTGCTGAGAGATAAATGGGCATATTCCATGGCAGGTTGGGAAGAGGCCCTGTGACTATGACTTTCTTAAAACTAAGTCTCACAAATATGGGGACACCCACGAGGGAGTATACCTGAACTTACGGCACTAACCTGTATCCTCTTCTCTTACCCCATGGGAATTCACACCTTCCCTGAAGTTCCTTCCCAGCATTAGCTTCCAGTGAAGCCAGCCCATCCTCTCTGTAGGACTGATGGTTGAGTCTTTTTCTGAGTAAACATTGATCCTTTGGTTTAAAATCTTGAAATTCATATATATTTATTTAGATTACAAAATATTGTTTATTTAAAAGTAAATTAGAGAGACAGAGAGAGAGAAAGAGAAGATTCACCTCCCCAAGGTAGGAGTGGGGGACCAAAGCGAGGAAGCATGGTGACAGCCATAGCTCAAAGAGCACATGGCCACACCAGAGTCAAGCAGGGAAATGGTCAGGAAAGTTATTAAATGATCTGAGTTTCTGTCTCAGAAACTGACTGGTAGTCATCCCAGAGGGAACTGAAGTTCACCAGATCATAGCATCTGGACAAGGAGACAATAAACCCCCATTGGTCAGAGCCTATCACCTGGTGACTAACTCCTCTTCCCAACCCCTTCATAATTCCTGTTTTCCTGTGGAAAGTTATATCCTTTCCTGATATATAAACCCCTAATTTCAGTCAGCTGGGAAAACAGAGTTGATATTTGTCTTCTATTCTGCTTGGTTGATGAAAGTCAATTAAGAAGACTTATTTCCTGGCAATACTCATTGTCTGAGTGATTGGCTTTCTGGGCCAGGAAAACCCAGACCCAGATGGCAGGCACTCCATGGCCCAGAGCTGCAGCCCTCTGCTACTTGCTCACTGAGGCCAGGAACTGTACCCTCACAGGTCCCTGGGAGCCACAGAATAGCTTCACCCAGGTCCACTCTCTACCAGGGCCACATTTCCAGGCAGAGCTCAGTCAGGGCCCAGGTAATGGGGTGGCATTCTGGGTGAAAAGAATGGCTTGCCTTAAGGCTACCTTTCTCTCTTGGGGCTGCTAGAGTGAATAAGAGGGACTTGAGGAGCCCAGGCTTAGATGAGGGACCTCAGGACACAGGGCTATTTGGGAATCTACAGCATGCCCTGGGCTCCTCTCCTTCTACCCCTTTTTGTTCACTGCATGGGTGTCTGGGGCTAGACATCAGGTCTAAGGGGAAAAAAGTTAAAGTGAACCCTGTGTGACCATGTCCAGTGATTCATCTCTCCCATTCTGTGTCTTTTCTGATGTTCAGGATCATGTTCAGGTGGTGCTGAGTCATCCATCTGTCCACAATGTCTGTGGACTTGCTGTCGTGGCAATGCTGGGTGTAGACCTGTGTCCTGGTAGATGAAGTCCCCTGGAACTTCTCATTTATTATGGCAGTCCTTGGCTCTCTGGCCTAGTTCTCAAGCTCTGAACTGGGGAACACAGTCTCCTTGAGCATTTCTGTAATGCAACCTGAGGACGAGACTGATTATGATGCTCAGCTTGGAGCACAAGCATCCCCATACACACAGTGCTGCAGGATAGTGAGGAAGTGGCACAAAAACAGACTGCCTGCCCAGTGATGGCTTTCCTGCATAGCACCTGATCAACAGCCAAGTCAGCTTCTTTCTCTTGTGAGTCAGCTTCTTTCTCTTGTGAGTTTGTACAAAATATGATCTCAGATCCACTCTGGAGAAATGGTCCTGCCTTTTCAAATTCTAACCCCACATCTAACCCACCCTTGGAAGCAACACGTTGTCATATATTTAAGAATATCCTTCAAAGTCAGGATCAGCTGCCCTGGGAACCAAGTTAAAGTCAGGTTAGGACAGCATCAGGGACACACAGTCCACTGTTTCTGATGCAGGAGAGTCAACTACCAGAGGTCTTTCCAACCACACCATTTACTGAAAGCCTACTGTGTAGTAGGCTCAGGTCAAAGAGTCAAAGGACACAGTGTGGACAACACAGAAAAGGTCTCTAGTCTTTATGGAACAGACACCAACTGGTGGAAGAGATAAGACAACTGCTCATTCCATCCTGTCTCTGGGAACTGTTCTTCCTTTCAGAGGCTTATAGGAAGTAGGTCTTTATGACTCCATGAGTGTTGTATAAACAGTCTTCTAGCAGTGAAAGGTGACCGTGTGACCTACTTGTGTGCACAGGACACCCAGCATCAGGCTCCCCTCTGCCTGTATGATAATCACCCACTCCCACATCCCAAGGTCATCTGCTGCTGATGCTGAGTCATCAAAGGTCCTGGGCAAACTTGGCAAGAGCAGAAGTCCTCTAATAAAAACAATACATCTCACAGAACATTGAAGGAGCATCAGATCTGTGCTTTTAGGAAGTGACTGTGAAAACCCTGCTTTAACCTGGCCTCCTTTCCCTACCTGTCCCTACACAGGGGACTGACTGAGGGGTTTTGGAAAGGACTCAACAGGAGGACATTTACTGTTCTTTCCATGTCCCAATACAAGGTAGTGCCTTTGTTTTGGCTCAAATAATAGTGAGAGTCAAGCAGGACCATCTTTGGGTGACTCTAAATCCCTCTCAGGGTGGCCTGAACTGAACCAGATCCCCAAGACAGAAGAAATATGTCACTGAGTATTCATATTCAATCATTGTTATTCCAATATTATTTTTGGCACCTATTTTATTTGATGAGTATTGCATTGAATCTGTAAATTGCCTTGGGTAAGATGAACAACTTGACAATATTGACTCTTCCAATCCATGAACATGGAGTGCTTTTCCGTTTGTTTGTGTCTGCTTTGATTTCTTTGACCAGTGTTTTATAGTTCTCACTGTAAAGGTCTTTCACTTCTCCAGTTAGGAAGATGTCAAGGCATTTCATTTCTGTGTGGCTATTGTGAATGGAATTTTGCTTTTTATTTGGTTCTCTGCCTGTTTGTTACTGGTGTATAGAAATGTCAGTGTCTTTTGCATGTTTATTTTGTACCCCTAAACTTTACCAAAGTCATTTATCAGTGCAAGGAAGTTTTTGCAGACTGCTTTGAGCATTCAAGCTATAGGTTCATACCATTCACAAAGAGGACTGGGTTAACTTTCACTTTTCCTATTTGGATACACCTGATTTTCCTTTCTTGCTTGATTGGTCTAGCAAGAACTTATAGTACTATGCTGAACAGGAGGGGCGAGAGTGGACAACTTGTCTTGTTCCTGTTTTCAGGGGGAATGCTTCTAACTTCTGTCCCTTGAGCAGAATGTTGGCTGTGGGTTTATCATAACGGTAAGATGGCTCTTACTGTTTTGCGAAATGTTCTTTCTATGCCTATGTGGTTGTGTATTTTTATCAAGAAGGGATGCTGGCTTTTGTTGAAAGTTTTTTCTATGTCTAATAATATAACCATATAGTTCTTTTTTTAAGTCTGTTAATGTATTAAATTATTTTTATGGTCTTTCGAATGTTGAACTAGCTCTGAATCCTTGCAATGAAGTCTATATGGTCATGATGGATGATTCTTGAAATGTCAACATGTATCCAATTTGTTGGAATCTTACTGAAATTTTTTGCATCCATATTCATCAAGAAGATTGAACTGTAATTCTTTTTGGGTCTTGTTGGGTCTTTGCCCAGTTTGGAGATCAGTGTGATGTTAGTTTTATAAAATGATTTAGGGAGAGTTATGTCTTTCTCAATTGCCCATAATACTTTCTATAGGATAGGCATGTAATTCACCCAAGATGTTGGAGAAAATATTGTTAAAGGAAATTAATAAGCAAAAAATATATTTGTGATATTGCTGATCTGTGGTCTTTGCTTTTTAAAGTTTATGATTCTTTCAATATCTTATTTAAAAGCTAACTTTTGTATATACTTTTATATTTATATTTTATATTATTATTTTTTCTTTTTTTCAGAGTCAGGGTCTCACTGTTGCCCAGGTTGGAGTACAGTAGTGCAATTATAGCAACTGCAGCTATGAATTCCTGGACTCAGGGGATCCTCCTGCTCAGCCTCTTGAGTCGATGAGACTACAGGTGTGTGCCACTCTGCCTGGCAAATTTCTTATGTTTTGTAGAAGTGGAATTCACCATGATGCCCAGGCTGATCTTGAACTCCTGGCCTCAAATGATAATCCATCCTTGGCCCCCCAATGTGAGCCACTGTGATTTGCCTTATATTATTTTTCTTAAAGAGACCTCCATAAATCTGGATGTACCCCTAGATGTGGTACGTGGTATACATTGCAGACTGCAGAAATTGGTACTTTGAAAAAATGAGTAAAGATAAAAGTACACTGAAAATGTTGAAATGATTTCATGTTCCTTTTTATTTTTTTAATTTCAATCAGCTTTCTCCTTTAATTTTAAAGGCCAAACTTTCAATAAGTGATTTGTCCGTGTTTTAAAAAATGCCAAACCATATGGCTTATTCCCTAACAGTATTGTCAGGCATCAAATTAATCTGTGACATCAAACCACTTCCAGGTTATTATACCATGAGGTTTGGGAAAAGTCCAACATAGACAGGAAAGGAGGCCACACCACGGAACACCCTGGGATGCTTCACTTCCCAAAGCATGGACTGGTTGGAAAGCTGCATGGAGTCCAGAGAGGGGCTAGTGGTACTGTACAAATGTGTTGCCCCAAGTTTGTGTGTTTGAGAAATTAGAAGCTGGGCACTGTCTCTGGCCTCTAATCTCATATTTTGGTGGGCTGGGGCAGGAAAATCACTTGAGGCCAGGAATTTGAGGATGCCATCGGCTATGATTGCCCCACTGCTCTCTAGATTGGATGGCAGAGTAATACCCTGCCACTAAAAGACTTAAAATTAACATTTAAAAAGAGAGAAGTTAAATCTTGTGGGGCTTCATGCTGTCTCAAATAAAGATATACTTTTCTGGAGCCTGAATAAAATAGTAGGATCCTGAGGCCTAGGTTATCTTCTCTGGCTCCAAGAGGAAGCGACATCAACAAGATGGCAGAATAAAAAATTCCCCAGCATCATTTCCCCCACAAAAGTACTGCTAGAAACTATTCAGAGACAAGTATGCCCCCCAAAGTTTTTAGAACTCAGGTGAAGAAGTGGAGTAAGCCCATAGACCTGGAGAATTGGGGTTCTAGGTTTCTCACTACTAGAGTTACACCTGATGTGTCACTTAATCTCTTGTGTTTCAGTTTTCTCATTTGTAAAATGATGATGGCAATCCTTCTCATTAAACCTTTCAGGGTTCCTTGCAAGAACAAAATGAGATAATGTACATCAAAGTGTTCTAGGAGATATATGATTATAGTTGCTTTTATTAAATGGTAACAATTGCTTCACTATACTACTGAGTACTAGGAAGTAGTCGTGATGGGCCTCAGGAGAAGCCAGAGCCACCCAAGTCAACAAACAGGAAGCAGAGGGCTCTGGGAGATGTGCAGACACACTGCTTTCAAATGACTTCTGGTCTTACCGTCTGATGGAGCAGAGATTATAACCATTTTTCATTATAATCTTGGAGTCATAGATATCTACTATATAATTATTAATCAGTGCTGCCCATCGAAGCTAGACTGAATAAAAAAGAGGTACATATGCCCAATGGAATATTATTCAGCCATAAAAAGGAAAAACATATAGACTTCACAGCAACTTGAATGGATTTAGAGTCTGTCATACTCAGTGATCAATCACAGAAACAAAGGCAGAGTACCATATGTTCTCATTCATAAGTGTACTTTGAACAATGATCATAATACTCTAAGAAAGGGATTGGCAGTAGTGGGAAACTGCCAAGGGAGGGAGGGATTGACAGTTGAGGGAAACTGCCAGGGGAGGGAGGGATACACCTCATTAACAAGGGTACCTGCATAATGAACATTTGTATACCTAACCCTGAATTGTACCCCACATCTTTAAAATAAAGAAAAATAAAATAAAATGAAAAAAATATTAATCGATGTTTAACATATTGAGTAGTTCCACTAATTAGAATAGCTTGCATTTCTTTGACTGTACCATTCTCAAATGTCCTGTTGATTTCACTATTTGGTTATTAAGTACAGCTTCTTCCCCACTTCCTCCTAAGAATATTGGACTTCCTAGGGAAAGAAGTGGTTCTTAATCCCTGTTACAACAGGAAGTGTTAAGTGACCCAGGAGTCATAAGGGTTGGTAAATGAACCAAGTCACCTACAGAGTCAGCCATGAAGATGTTCAAGCAGGAGGCAACTCCAGATGCCTACATCAGGTCAGGAACACTGAAGGTTCAGACTGCTCATTCCTGGCATTCTTGGCATCAAGGAAGGGGTAAGTAGGGAAGCTCATATATGCTATTATGAAGGGCAATTTGGGAGGACAGTTGGGAAAATGAAACTAGAAGACAGGAAGAGGCCCTGAGTGCCTGGTTCTGTTCCTTCTCCCTCTCCCCTCTCCCCTCCTCTCTTTCCCATGCAGCCTCCACTTTGTTCCTGGCCCTTCCTTCTCCTGTGAACATGTTTACATAAGCAGGTAGGTAATAATTCAAGTAACTAGGATTAAGGGGTAAATAACTGACAGACTTTAAAAAAATCTTTGATTTATTTTAATGATGTGAAGTACAATTCAGAACTAGGTATACAAGTGGTCATCATACGTGTAAAATTGAGGCCTCCCTTTGATTCCCATTTTGCCTGGTTTAAGATCAGGTACCGCTGGGCTCGGTGGTTCAGCCTGTAATCCCGTGCCTTTGGGAGGCTGAGGTAGTGGATTGCCTGAGTCTGCGGGTTCGAGACCTGCTGGGCAACTTGGCGAGACCTCATCTCTACCATAAATCAAAATTAGCTGGGTGTGGTAGTGTGTGCCTGTAGTTCCAGCTACTCCACAGGCTGAGGCAGAAGGATCGCCGGAGCCCAGCAGGTCGAGGCTGTGGTGGCCGGGAGTGGCCACTGCACTCCAGTCTGGGCGATAGAGTGAGACTCTAATTCAAAAAAAAAAAAAAAAGCATCAGGTACCTTTATTGATGTTGTGTCCCCATCTACCCATTCCAGGAGTAGCCCACTGCTGTCCATCTCTTTCTTCCAGTACTATGGTAAATGTTCAGGGTCCACTTATGAGTGTGAACTCTGTTCTTTGTTTCTGTGATAGATCATTGAGTATGATTGACTCTAAATTCATCCAAATTGCTGAGAAGACCACATGTTTGTCCTTCTTTATGGCTGTGTAATATTCCATTGTGTATATGTACAATATTTTAAAAAATCCAGTTCGGTTTTGATGGACAGCATGGTTGGTTTCATGTTTTTGCTATTGTGAATAGTGCTGCAATAAACACGCATGTGCAGGTATCTTTTTGTAGAATGATTTGAATTCTTCTTAGTAAATTTCCAATGGGAGAATTGTTGTGTCATTTGAAAGGTTAATGTCCAGTTCTTTCAGAAATTGCTACACTGTTTTCCAAGAGGTCACACTAGTTTGCATCTGCACCAGCAGTGTAGAAACATGCATTTTTCTCTGCATCCTTGCCAGTATCTGTTTTTTTTTTTTAATTGATGATGATGTACCGATGTCAGGTTGTTTTTGATTACTGTAAGCTTATAGTAAAGTTTAAAGTCTGGAAGTGTGATAACTCCCACTTTGTTTCTTTTGCTGAGGATTGTTTTAGCTATTCGTAGTCATTCATGTTTCCATATGAATTTCTGTATTGTCATTTCCAGGTCTGAGAAGAATTATGTTGGTCATTTAGTGGTTATTGCATTTAACCTGTAGAGATCCTTTGGTAAGATCACCATCTTAACAATGTTGTTTCTTCTTATCTATGAGCATGGAATATTTTTCCATTTGTTTGTGTCTTCTTGGATTACTTTGAGCAGTGTTTTGTAGTTTTCATTGTAAAGGTCTTTCACTTACCTGGTTAGGAAGATGTAAAGGCATTTCATTTATTTTGTGGCTATTTTGAATGGGGTTGTGGCTTTTATTTGGTTCACTACCTGCTTGTTGTTGATGTACAAGAATGTAACTATTGTTTGCACTTTTATTTTGTACCCCAAGTCTTTTCCAAAGTCCTTATCAGTGACAGCTGTTTTTTGAGAGAATCTCTTGGGTTTTTGAGGTATAGGATCATGCCATCAGCAAAGAAGGTAACTTTGCTTCTTCTTTTCCTGTTAGGATAGCCCTAATTTCCTTCTCTTGTCTTACTGCTGTAGCTAGGGCTTCCAACACAGTGCTGAAAAAGAAAGGTGAGAGTGGTCACTTTGTCTTGTGCCCCCTTTCAGGAGAAATGTTTCCTGTTTCTTTTCATTTAGCAATATACTTACTGTGGCTTTATTGTAGATGGCACATACTATTTTGAGATATGTTCCTTCTATTCCTAGGTGCTTGAGGGTTTTTATCAAGAAGGGAAGCTGGATTTTATCAACAGCTTTTTCTGTGTCTAATGATATAATCATGTGGTTCCTGTTTTTATGTTTGTCGATATATTTAACTACATTTATGGTCTTACAGATGTTGAACTATCCCTGCCTCTTGGGAATGAAGCCTACTTGGTCATGGTGGATAAGTTTTGAGATGTGCTGTTGGATCCAATTTGGTAGAATCTTGTTGAGAGTTTTTGCATGTATCTACATTAGGGATATTGACCCATTGTTCTCTTTCTTTGTTGAATCTGTTCCCAGTTTGGGTACAAATGTGATTTTAGTTTCGTGAAATGATTTGGGGAGAATTCCATCCTTCTCAATTGCCTAGAATACTCTCAATAGGATTACTAGCAGCTTCTTCTTGTATGCTTTGTAGAATTCTGCTGGAATTCTGTCTGGTCCAGGACTATGTATTTATTTATTTAAGTTAGTTTTCTTATGGCAGAGTTAATTTCCTGGGCTGTTATTGGTCTATTTAGTGTCTCAATATCTTCTTGTTTATACATTGGGAGTTGTGTGATGTCAGAAAGACCTCCATTTCATTTAGGTTATCAAGTCTGTTTCCATACAGATGTGCATAGTAATCACTGATAATCTTTTTTATTCCTTCAGGGTCAATAGTCAAGTGATGTTTTCCATTTCTGATTGTGCTTACTTGATCTTTTTCTCCCTTTTTCTTGGTCATTCTGGCTAGGGGTCCATCAGTCTTGTTTAATCTTACAAAGAACCAGCTTTTGGTTTTGTTGATTTTTTTCTATGATATTTTTGTCTTCAATGTCCAGTATTTGAGCTGTTAGTTTGGTTATATGGATTCCTTTGCTAAAGTTAGGGTTTTGGTGGTCTTATCTTTCCAGCCCTCTTACGTAATTTGCTATGCTGCTACCTTGTAATCCTTCCATTTTTCTTGCTGTGTGTTCATAGATATATGAATTCCCCTCTTAGAACTGTTTTTATGGTATCCCAGAGGATTGGTAGGATGTTTCTTCACTTTCATTTGTTTCCAGAGATATTTTAATTTCTATTTTGATTTATGTGTTGACCCAGCTGTTATTTAGTATCATGTTGTTTAGAGTCCATGTCTTTGTGGATTTGAGGGGAATTTTTTTGGTGTGGATATTTATTTTTATTTCACTGTGGTCTGTGAAGGTACATGGAAGTATTTTGATCTTATGAAATTGATTTATACTTGACTTATGGTCAGGGATGTGATTCATCTTTGTGCATTCCAAGATGATGGTGATGAGTAGAATGTACATTCTGTGTGTGCTGAGTGGAGTATTCTGTACATATCTATTAAGTCCATTTGGTTGAGCGTCAAGTGGAGGTTTGGGATTTCTTTGTTGATTTTTTGCCTTAGTTATCTATGAAGGGTTGTTAGTGGGGCATAGAGGTCCCTAGCTATAATAGTGTTAGAGTCAATATATTTTTCTTAGATTACTTAGTAATTGCTTTATATTCACAGGGGTTCCTGCGTTGGGTGCATGTATGTTGAGGATGCATATTTTTGTTGACAGATCAAACCTTTTATTATT
>NW_007139244.1:0-1322 GCF_000164805.1 Carlito syrichta | reverse complement strand
CTGCGAAATTAATGATTTTGTCTTTTTTATGGCTGCATACTATTACATTGTGTATATGTACCACATTTTAAAGTCCAGTCCTCTTTTGATGGGCAGCATGGTTGCTTCCAGGTTCTTGCTATTGTGAACAATGCTGCAATAAACATACGTGTGCAGGTATCTTTTTGATAGAGTGACTTGAGCTCTTCAGGATATATTCCCAGTAGGGGGATTGCAGGGTCATATGGGAGGTTGATATTTAGAACTTTTAGGAATCGCCACACTGCTTTCCACAGAGGTTGCACTAGTTTACACTCCCACCAACAGTGTAGAAGTGTTCTCCTTTTCACCACACCCTCTCCAGCAGTTGTTATTTTTTGAGTTGTTGATAATTGCCACTCTGACTGGAGTTAGGTGGTATCTCAGTGTGGTTTTTATTTACATCTCCCTGATGATTAGTTCTTCATGTGTCTGTTGGCTGCTCAGATGTCTTCCTTTGTGAAGTGTCTGTTCATATCTTTTGCCCATTTTATAATGGGGTTGTTTGTTTTTTTCTTTTCAGCATGTTTGAGTTCTTTGTAGATCGAAGATGTTAAGCCTTTGCCACACCTGGTGTTGGCAAATACTTTTTCCAGTCTGTAGGCTGTCTCCCTGCTCTCTTGATGGTTTCTTGGCTTTGCAGAAGCTTGTCAGTTTAATAAGGTCCCACTTGTCTACCTTCTCTCTTATGACCTGTGGGTTTCGGGTTTTGTTCAGGAATTGGATGCCAGTTCCAATTTCCATGAGGGTATGTCCTTCATTTTCTAAGGTTCTTATGGTTTGAGGTTTTACATTTAGGTCTCTGATCCATTTGGAGTTAACCTTTGTGCATGGGGATAGATAGGGGTCCCATTTCAATCTTCTGCATGTGGTTAGCCAGTTTTCCCAGCACTATTTACTGAATAGGTTCTCCTCTCCCCAGGGGTAGGTGGTGGAGGCTTTGTTGAAGATGAGTTGGTTGAGAAATTGAGGTTTTGCTTCTGGAATCTCAATTCTATTCCATTGATGTATATGCCTGTTCCTATACCAATACCAAGCTGTTTTGATGATTGTAGCTTTATAGTAAAGTTTGAAGTCTGGTAATGTGATACCACCTACTTTGTTTTTTTCTGGCTATTCTTGGATGTTTGTGTTTCCATATGAATTCCTGTGCTGTATTTTCTAGGTCTGAGAAGAATGTTGCTGGTAATTTGATGGGTATTGCATTGAATTTGTAGATTGCCTTAGGTAAGATGGACATCTTCACAATGTTGATTCTTCCGATCCATGAGCATGAGATATTTTCCCACTTTTTTGCATCATCT
>NW_007139243.1:0-7082 GCF_000164805.1 Carlito syrichta | reverse complement strand
CCCCAGAGGTAGGTGGTGGAGGCTTTGTTGAAGATGAGTTGGTTGAGAAATTGAGGTTTTGCTTCTGGAATCTCAATTCTATTCCATTGATGTATATGCCTGTTCCTATACCAATACCAAGCTGTTTTGATGATTGTAGCTTTATAGTAAAGTTTGAAGTCTGGTAATGTGATACCACCTACTTTGTTTTTTTCTGGCTATTCTTGGATGTTTGTGTTTCCATATGAATTCCTGTGCTGTATTTTCTAGGTCTGAGAAGAATGTTGCTGGTAATTTGATGGGTATTGCATTGAATTTGTAGATTGCCTTAGGTAAGATGGACATCTTCACAATGTTGATTCTTCCGATCCATGAGCATGGGATATTTTTCCACTTTTTTGCATCATCTTTGATTTCTTTGAGCAGTGTTTTGTAGTTTTCATTGTAAAGGTCTTTCACGTCTCTGGTTAGGAAGATGCCAAGGTATTTCATTTTTTTTGTGTGTGTGTGGCTATTGTGAATGGAATTTTGGTTTTTATTTGGGTTTCTGTTTGTTTATTATTGGTGTAGAAACCTTTTATTCTTATGCAGTGTCCTTTTGTATCTTTTAAAATTTTTGATAGCTTAAAGGTTGTTTTGTCTTATATTAAGATTGTGATTCCTGCATTCTTTTGTGATCCATTCACCTGGAAATTTGTTTTCCATTCTCTAGCTTTCAGTCTGGGTGCATCCCTTGGGGGTGAGGTAGAAAGAGGCAACAAATTATTAGGTCATTTTTGAAATCCAGTTTGCCATTTCATGTCTTTTGATGGTACATTTAGTCCATTCATGTTCAGGTTGATTATTGAAATGTGTTTGTTTATCCCCACCATGAGAATCTTATAAAGTTATTTTATTGGTTTTTTTTCTTTTAAATTTTTGGTTAGTGTATTTGGATACTTTCAAGTTTTCAGTGTTGATGTATTCTCTGCTGATTCTGTGTTCTCTTGTTCTCTCAGAAAGTGCGACCTCATTATTATTATTTTTTCTTTCTATCTTCTGAGCTTAATATCTTTTAAAGCATCTCCTGTGGAGCTTGTCTGGATCCTGCATAATCTCTTAGAAATTGGATGTTTGGGAATGATTTTAACTCTATATTCTTGATGAAACTGAACTTATTTGAGTAGGATATTCTTTCTTGAAATAGTTTAACTTTGAAGACTTTAGTAGTAGACTCCAGTACCTACTAGTTTGTAGTGTTTGTGTTGATAGGTCTGTTATTATTCTGATTGATTTTCTCTGGTAGGTAGTCTGGCTTTTCTCTTTGCTGCTTTTAGGATTTTTTTTGGTACCCAATTTGTGTAGGTGAATTACTATGTGTCTAGGGGTTGGTCTTCTCTTTTGATGTCTTGCAGGAGTTCTCTGTATCTCTTGTGTTTGGCTGGTCACATCTCTTGTGATTTGGGAAAACTTTCTTGGATAATATCCTGGAATATTTGCTACAAGGTGTTCTCTGCTTCCCTTTCTTCTTCTGGGGTACCTATCAGACATTCTGCGTCTGAGGTTTGGCCTCATGACATAATTACACATCCCATGGATTGGATTGGATTGGATTAATTGGATTGGATTAATTCCATATTTTGTTCATCAAGTTCTGAAATTCTTTCTTCTCCTTAATTAATTCTGCTTTCCATGCTTGTTATCTTTTATTTCCTGGGTGAAATTTCTAGTGGCCAAAATCTCTTTCACAATTCTTTCAGTGTTGTGTCTTGTCTTTTTGAGTCTTATTCACTCTTTCCATCCATTCCCTAATCCCTGCTGTATCCAGTGGACAGGCATTGGTGACTTCCATTGTTTGGGCTATGAGATCTGATTTGTAAGTATTTCTCTTTGTTGCATGGGAAATTACCTGTGTTCCTTCATTGATTTTTTTCTCATTTGTGACCATCCCTTTCTTTTCTCTTTAGTTTTGTTATTCAGTGGCAGTGGGAGAGACTTTCACCTCTGATGTTTGCTAGCCCTCTATTCTTCCCTGTTCAGGGCTCTGAATTCGTTATATTTTGAAGCAGGGATGTGGATGGAAATCTTTGCTCTCTCGTGTGTTGAGAGTCGGTTAGGGTGGAGGTTGGGGAGCTAGGACTCACAAACTACTTACAAATCACAATGGTTGCTGATTGTGGTATGGGTTCCCTGAGACCCACTCCCCACCACCACTCTATATGATGATGTAATGGGTACATATGTGCACTCCTCAAGTTCAGGATAGAGTATAGAAATGAGGAGAACAGACAAAATTCGAATGAAATAAGATAGACCAAAGTTTATAAAGACAGAAAAACAAAAGCAGAAATCAAAGCAAAAGACAATTGAACACACACACAAACCATAACAAATTGAAACAAATAAAGAAAAACAAACATCAAAAATAAAAAAAAACAGGAAAAAGAACAAACATGCCCAACACAAAATGAAAGGACAAGAAAAAAAAGAAAAAAAGAAATTCAAACTGAATCCCGACACATACATAAACTAAAAAAGAGAAACAGAAAACCAAAGCAACAAAACAAAACATCCCTGAAAGATTAACACTCATTCATGTACAAACATAAACATAAAACAAAAAATTAAAAAAAACAAAAAAACAAAAAGAAGAAAGTAAAATAAAAAAAAAAGTGGGGGGATGCAAATAGAACCCTCACATATACATTCATGCACAAAGGAAAAAATAAAAATAAATAAATAAACCCAAAAAACAAACAGGTAAAAAACAACCTGCCCTCCTGTGGCAGGTTCTGTAAATTTCCCTCTCAGCTCCTCTCTGGTAAGTCCCTTTGCTCTCTCCTGTGGGACTGTGGACTTATTCACAATCTTCCCATGCAGATCACCCTCCCCAGCATGGAAAAATTTATTTTACATGATTGTTTGATTCTTCAAACTTTGCTTTTCTAAACTCTGCCCCAAGAGCTCCCTAAAAGATGGTAATTCAACCATAGTAAGACACATGATGTAATTAGTATGACTCATTCGAAGGCAAGAGGACATGGTAGCCTGCTTGGAAGCCACATGCAAATTATCTGGAAAAGGTACAATCATCTTAGTGTCATGGGGTAGGAGACCCCAGCTCTCCTTCCAACAACAGGAAGCATTGGCACCTTTTTCTGTTTCAGTCCTGTTAACTGCCTGCACAAAGTGTCAGTAGAGAAAAGCCCTGTCATGTCAATCAAAAAGGATGCTCTTTAAGCATGAATGTCAGGACATTTGTGGAAAGAATATGGCTGACTCCCCAGTTTCCACTAGCCTCTGGCCCCAAGCTAGTATTTCTTCCAGCACCAGCAACTCTGTCCTAATCCTTGTCAACAAACTGCTCTGTGGGGAATGACTGTATTTGCTCACTGGTGTTATTGTCTTCAGTGTGTTGTTTGTGTTTGCTTTTCTTATGTTACCACAAAATAGCAGTTAGTTTCTCTCTGATAAGGGTGACAGAAGTTGATGCTGACTCTCAAAATTATGCATGAACTCATTCTGACCATGAATATAGTGGGTTTAGTCTTAACAGAAACATTGCTGATTTTTTTCTCCATCATCTTTCCCCTGCTGACACCACCTTTCCCCATTTCATTGTGTTTTTGCTTTCCTCCTCAGTCTGGAGACAGAAAAAGGCAAGATCAGGCTTAGCAGAAAGTCACAGAAAGTGTGTGCCATGCTGCCAGGGTTGGGTACTTTTAGAGTTCCAGGCTCCACCTGTGTGACTTTTTCTTCCTTTCTTTTTAAAAGTAAACATGGCAGGATGTGTGCTCATCAATTACTGAGCACACTGAAGTACAGGAACTCCTAATGAATATGGTTTCAAAGCACAGTTGTGGTGAGCCCCATGTCCCTACTAGACTTTAAAGGGCTATGCTCTCCCAGGGGACAGGGAATTTCCAGCCCATGAGTTTTCTTAGAGTTCTGCAGAAAGGACTCTAAGTAGGGTCAGGACACATGGCAATGGAATTTCCCTCTAGCTTTGGGGCCTTCTGAACTCAAGAAGAAAAAGAAGTCTTTTTTGTTATCTTTTCATTTAACTTAATTGACAGACACAATGAAAAAAATATGACATTTACAACTTCTTATATGAAGAGGACCCCAAAAAACCAGAAATTTATTTATTAAAAATTATATATTTATTTTTACATGTTTAAACTTGTCACCTACAAAGTACCCTCTATTTGATGCAATGCACCTCTCAAGACACTTTTTCAGTTGCTCAAAACAGTTGTTGAACTCATCCATTTTGATGATTTTTAGTTCTTCTGCCATTTTTGTTTCACCCCTTCCATATCAGCAAAGTGATTCCCTTTGAGGATTTTTTTTCATACAAGGAAATTCTAAAAATTGCTTGGGACAAGATTGAGTGAATAGGGAGGGTGGGGCATGAGGGTAATTTCAGTTTTGGTCAAAAACTGCTGAACACTGAGCACAGCATGGGCTGGTGTTTTGTCATGGTGGAAGAACCTGTTTTCCACAACTCAGGATGTTTCTTCTGCAAATGATGATGCAATTTTCTCAAAACTTCCAGATAAAAACTTTGGTGGATCATTTAATCCAGAGAAACAAATTCCAAGTGTACTACAAGGGGCCTGCCCTCAAAAAGATAATTCCATTGGGAGGGTCCTCCCTTGTGTTTTCCAGTACATTCCTAGGAATATCCAAGGAAGCTGTGATGTACAGGCTTTTATTACCTCTTTTTTTTTTAAGATAAGGAACTTGTGGGTTGGGCACAGTGGCTCATGCCTCTAATTCCAGCACTTTGGGAGGCTGAGGTAGAAGGATTATTTGAGGCCCAGAGTTCAAGACTACACTATATATATAGTATATATATGTATATCTGGGTACAGTGGCACATGCCTGTAGTGCCAGCTACTTGGAAAGCTGAGGCAGTAGAATCACTTGAATCCAGGAGGTCAAGATTGCAGTGAGCTATGATTGTTCTACTGCACTCTCAGCTGGGTGACAGAGTGAGACCCTGTTTCATAAAATTAAAAAATATATAATATTTTTCAAAAAGCAATTTGAAACACAAAGCAAGTGACCTTGTAACACCAAATTTAATGTTAAGCAGATGTTCTGATATCCCTGTCCATACCCCTCTGTGCTAGAATCCAACATGGAGAATTGGGTGGTGAAGGGCACCTGGCAATCCAGCCCTTAAAATTGGCTCAAGTTCTGCTGTTGTCCTGGGGAGAGTTGTTGCCTCTAAGTTTCAGATGCTACACTGTGGGTTACTCAGGGCTCTGTGGTTTCTGTCAGTGCTGTTATGTTTATGTCTCATGGCTTCCACTAGAATGCAAATATTTCAAGAACAAAATCCATGTCTTCTACTGACCCTTGCTTCTAACCTAAGCTCAACGAATATTTACTGTATGAATGTTATTGAAGAGATCATTTTCATGTTGTTCTCATAATATCAGAATGCAAGGATATTTCTTCAAGATGGCAGGCTTCTGTAAATGCATTAACCTCAACTTGATGGTGAGGGCATCTACCAAGTCTGGCAAGTCATCACACACCAGGGTCCTGGGATAAAAATAGACTGGAAAGAGTAATCTCTGCTTTCTCATTTTACAGGTTAAGAAGCTGAGACTCATGGAGGTTAAGTAATTTTCCCAAGTTTGCCTGGTTCCTCAATGAGCTTTGCTTGGACTCATTCTTAGTAAAAACACAAGAACTGGCCATAGTTAGAGCCATGGTCCGTCTGCATGGTCCAGGTCCCTGCCTTTGATGGACAGTCAAGAATCATGTCATAAAAAGGCATTGCTGCTTTCCACCAGTGCAGTATTGCTTTGGCCTCAACATTTTTAAAAGTTTGTATAAAAAGCAGATATTATTCAAAGAGAAGAAAAAAATCAGTTGAAATTGAAAATGAATAATTTTTAGAGAAAGAAGAGGTATTACTTCATATGGAAGGAGAAGACTTGGAGGTGATTTTAATATTTAGCATCAATAAGAATTGATGAAAGGCTAACACTAACTAGCACTTTGGAAATCCTCATTTTAAAGAGAAATAGGCTTGTATTGTAGCAGGACAATTTCACTTTTGTTGTTTATTTTAAAAAGATTAAAACTAGTCATCAGTAGGATTCACCATAAACTTACTAATATTCATGCCAAACTCACCTAATTTTCATTTTTGTGGAGTCACCAGACTAGTTAATTATTAGACTAACGAGATAATATTTTTATTTCAATGAGATATTTACAAAATGTCTTTTAATACTCCTGTTAGAAACATTTTTTAAAAACCTCACTTTTACTAGTAAGCTAATAGTTAGTTACAAATGCAGAAGAGGGGACTTTCATGACTAGCCTCAGAACTCTATATTCTGCATTAGCCATTAGAATTTGTGGAAATAAATGTGCTTAATGAAGACTTGGACGTCAGGTCAAATTTACAACTGACCACACAAAACTAGGAGGGTCAAAAGAATGCAGAATTAAAGTGATCATGTAGACTGAACAGCTAGGTTAAGATCAAACTCAGATCTAACTTTAGTAAAAGAGCTTACCAATATTCAACAGCATAACTGGTCAAGGGCAGAGTAGAGGAAATTTGGCTTTAGAACATGATGATGAAAAGATTTCAGGAATTTTTACTTATTAATATTAATATCTGAATTAACAGTAGAAGGCAGCTTCTGCAAAAGTCAATTCATCCCTAATCTACACTGGTGAATCTTTGGTGGGTCATATAACCCTATCTTCCATTGAGCAAATAATTTCTGAAAATTATGGATTATCACAGACATGTGTTGCAAGCATATTAAGACATATGAAAAGATGCTCACCATCATTAATCATTAGGAAATACAAATCAAAACAACAAGCTATACTTCATACCCATTAGGGTAGCTATTACAAAACAAAAGTATTGACAATGTTGTGGAGATTTAGACTTTCATGTATTGCTGGTGATGTGAAATGGTAGTCACTGTGGAAAATAGTATAGTGGATCTTCAAAAATTAAACAGAGAATTGCCACACTATTCAGCAATTCTGCTCCTAGGTGTTCCCAAAACAATTGAACAAAAGGATTCAGATACTGGTGCACTAGTGTTATAGCAGCATTATCCACAATGGTAAAAAGT
>NW_007139242.1:0-11752 GCF_000164805.1 Carlito syrichta | reverse complement strand
CCCCAGAGGTAGGTGGTGGAGGCTTTGTTGAAGATGAGTTGGTTGAGAAATTGAGGTTTTGCTTCTGGAATCTCAATTCTATTCCATTGATGTATATGCCTGTTCCTATACCAATACCAAGCTGTTTTGATGATTGTAGCTTTATAGTAAAGTTTGAAGTCTGGTAATGTGATACCACCTACTTTGTTTTTTTCTGGCTATTCTTGGATGTTTGTGTTTCCATATGAATTCCTGTGCTGTATTTTCTAGGTCTGAGAAGAATGTTGCTGGTAATTTGATGGGTATTGCATTGAATTTGTAGATTGCCTTAGGTAAGATGGACATCTTCACAATGTTGATTCTTCCGATCCATGAGCATGGGATATTTTTCCACTTTTTTGCATCATCTTTGATTTCTTTGAGCAGTGTTTTGTAGTTTTCATTGTAAAGGTCTTTCACGTCTCTGGTTAGGAAGATGCCAAGGTATTTCATTTTTTTTGTGTGTGTGTGGCTATTGTGAATGGAATTTTGGTTTTTATTTGGGTTTCTGTTTGTTTATTATTGGTGTAGAAACCTTTTATTCTTATGCAGTGTCCTTTTGTATCTTTTAAAATTTTTGATAGCTTAAAGGTTGTTTTGTCTTATATTAAGATTGTGATTCCTGCATTCTTTTGTGATCCATTCACCTGGAAATTTGTTTTCCATTCTCTAGCTTTCAGTCTGGGTGCATCCCTTGGGGGTGAGGTAGAAAGAGGCAACAAATTATTAGGTCATTTTTGAAATCCAATTTGCCATTTCATGTCTTTTTGATGGTACATTTAATCCATTCATGTTCAGGTTGATTATTGAAATGTGTTTGTTTATCCCCACCATGAGAATCTTATAAAGTTATTTTATTGTTTTTTTTTCTTTTAAATTTTTGGTTAGTGTATTTGGATACTTTCAATTTTTCAGTGTTGATGTATTCTCTGTTGATTCTGTGTTCTCTTGTTCTCTCAGAAAGTGCGACCTCATTATTATTATTTTTTCTTTCTATCTTCTGAGCTTAATATCTTTTAAAGCATCTCCTGTGGAGCTTGTCTGGATCCTGCATAATCTCTTAGAAATTGGATGTTTGGGAATGATTTTAACTCTATATTCTTGATGAAGCTGAACTTAGTTGAGTAGGATATTCTTTCTTGAAATACTTTAACTTTGAGGATTTTAATATTAAACTCCAGTACCTACTAGTTTGTAGTGTTTGTGTTGATAGGTCTGTTATTATTCTGATTGATTTTCTCTGGTAGGTAGTCTGGCTTTTCTCTTTGCTGCTTTTAGGATTTTTTTTGGTACCCAATTTGTGTAGGTGAATTACTATGTGTCTAGGGGTTGGTCTTCTCTTTTGATGTCTTGCAGGAGTTCTCTGTATCTCTTGTGTTTGGCTGGTCACATCTCTTGTGATTTGGGAAAACTTTCTTGGATAATATCCTGGAATATTTGCTACAAGGTGTTCTCTGCTTCCCTTTCTTCTTCTGGGGTACCTATCAGACATTCTGCGTCTGAGGTTTGGCCTCATGACATAATTACTCATCCCATGGATTGGATTGGATTGGATTAATTGGATTGGATTAATTCCATATTTTGTTCATCAAGTTCTGAAATTCTTTCTTCTCCTTAATTAATTCTGCTTTCCATGCTTGTTATCTTTTATTTCCTGGGTGAAATTTCTAGTGGCCAAAATCTCTTTCACAATTCTTTCAGTGTTGTATCTTGTCTTTTTGAGTCTTATTCACTCTTTCCATCCATTCCCTAATCCCTGCTGTATCCAGTGGACAGGCATTGGTGACTTCCATTGTTTGGGCTATGAGATCTGATTTGTAAGTATTTCTCTTTGTTGCATGGGAAATTACCTGTGTTCCTTCATTGATTTTTTTCTCATTTGTGACCATCCCTTTCTTTTCTCTTTAGTTTTGTTATTCAGTGGCAGTGGGAGAGACTTTCACCTCTGATGTTTGCTAGCCCTCTATTCTTCCCTGTTCAGGGCTCTGAATTCGTTATATTTTGAAGCAGGGATGTGGATGGAAATCTTTGCTCTCTCGTGTGTTGAGAGTCGGTTAGGGTGGAGGTTGGGGAGCTAGGACTCACAAACTACTTACAAATCACAATGGTTGCTGATTGTGGTATGGGTTCCCTGAGACCCACTCCCCACCACCACTCTATATGATGATGTAATGGGTACATATGTGCACTCCTCAAGTTCAGGATAGAGTATAGAAATGAGGAGAACAGACAAAATTCGAATGAAATAAGATAGACCAAAGTTTATAAAGACAGAAAAACAAAAGCAGAAATCAAAGCAAAAGACAATTGAACACACACACAAACCATAACAAATTGAAACAAATAAAGAAAAACAAACATCAAAAATAAAAAAAAACAGGAAAAAGAACAAACATGCCCAACACAAAATGAAAGGACAAGAAAAAAAAGAAAAAAAGAAATTCAAACTGAATCCCGACACATACATAAACTAAAAAAGAGAAACAGAAAACCAAAGCAACAAAACAAAACATCCCTGAAAGATTAACACTCATTCATGTACAAACATAAACATAAAACAAAAAATTAAAAAAAACAAAAAAACAAAAAGAAGAAAGTAAAATAAAAAAAAAAGTGGGGGGATGCAAATAGAACCCTCACATATACATTCATGCACAAAGGAAAAAAATAAAAATAAATAAATAAACCCAAAAAACAAACAGGTAAAAAACAACCTGCCCTCCTGTGGCAGGTTCTGTAAATTTCCCTCTCAGCTCCTCTCTGGTAAGTCCCTTTGCTCTCTCCTGTGGGACTGTGGACTTATTCACAATCTTCCCATGCAGATCACCCTCCCCAGCATGGAAAAATTTATTTTACATGATTGTTTGATTCTTCAAACTTTGCTTTTCTAAACTCTGCCCCAAGAGCTCCCTAAAAGATGGTAATTCAACCATAGTAAGACACATGATGTAATTAGTATGACTCATTCGAAGGCAAGAGGACATGGTAGCCTGCTTGGAAGCCACATGCAAATTATCTGGAAAAGGTACAATCATCTTAGTGTCATGGGGTAGGAGACCACAGCTCTCCTTCCAACAACAGGAAGCATTGGCACCTTTTTCTGTTTCAGTCCTGTTAACTGCCTGCACAAAGTGTCAGTAGAGAAAAGCCCTGTCATGTCAATCAAAAAGGATGCTCTTTAAGCATGAATGTCAGGACATTTGTGGAAAGAATATGGCTGACTCCCCAGTTTCCACTAGCCTCTGGCCCCAAGCTAGTATTTCTTCCAGCACCAGCAACTCTGTCCTAATCCTTGTCAACAAACTGCTCTGTGGGGAATGACTGTATTTGCTCACTGGTGTTATTGTCTTCAGTGTGTTGTTTGTGTTTGCTTTTCTTATGTTACCACAAAATAGCAGTTAGTTTCTCTCTGATAAGGGTGACAGAAGTTGATGCTGACTCTCAAAATTATGCATGAACTCATTCTGACCATGAATATAGTGGGTTTAGTCTTAATAGAAACATTGCTGATTTTTTTCTCCATCATCTTTCCCCTGCTGACACCACCTTTCCCCATTTCATTGTGTTTTTGCTTTCCTCCTCAGTCTGGAGACAGAAAAAGGCAAGATCAGGCTTAGCAGAAAGTCACAGAAAGTGTGTGCCATGCTGCCAGGGTTGGGTACTTTTAGAGTTCCAGGCTCCACCTGTGTGACTTTTTCTTCCTTTCTTTTTAAAAGTAAACATGGCAGGATGTGTGCTCATCAATTACTGAGCACACTGAAGTACAGGAACTCCTAATGAACATGGTTTCAAAGCACAGTAGTGGTGAGCCCCATGTCCCTACTAGACTTTAAAGGGCTATGCTCTCCTAGGGGACAGGGACTGTTCCAGCCCATGAGCTTTCTTACAGTTCTGCAGAGAGGACTCTAAGTACGGTCAGGACACATGGCCATGGAATTTCCCTCTAGCTTTGGGGCCTTCTGAACTCAAGAAGAAAAAGAAGTCTTTTTTGTTATCTTTTCATTTAACTTAATTGACAGACACAATGAAAAAAATATGACATTTACAACTTCTTATATGAAGAGGACCCCAAAAAACCAGAAATTTATTTATTAAAAATTATATATTTATTTTTACATGTTTAAACTTGTCACCTACAAAGTACCCTCTATTTGATGCAATGCACCTCTCAAGACACTTTTTCAGTTGCTCAAAACAGTTGTTGAACTCATCCATTTTGATAATTTTTAGTTCTTCTGCCATTTTTGTTTCACCCCTTCCATATCAGCAAAGTGATTCCCTTTGAGGATTTTTTTTCATACAAGGAAATTCTAAAAATTGCTTGGGACAAGATTGGGTGAATAGGGAGGGTGAGGCATGAGGGTAATTTCAGTTTTGGTCAAAAACTGCTGAACACTGAGCACAGCATGGGCTGGTGTATTGTCATGGTGGAAGAACCTGTTTTCCACAACTCAGGATGTTTCTTCTGCAAACGATGATGCAATTTTCTCAAAACTTCCAGATAAAAACTTTGGTGGATCATTTAATCCAGAGAAACAAATTCCAAGTGTACTACAAGGGGCCTGCCCTCAAAAAGATAATTCCATTGGGAGGGTCCTCCCTTGTGTTTTCCAGTACATTCCTAGGAATACCCAAGGAAGCTGTGATGTACAGGCTTTTATTACCTCTTTTTTTTTTAAGATAAGGAACTTGTGGGTTGGGCACAGTGGCTCACGCCTCTAATTCCAGCACTTTGGGAGGCTGAGGTAGAAGGAGTATTTGAGGCCCAGAGTTCAAGACTACACTATATATATATATAGTGTATATATAGTATATATATGTATATCTGGGTACAGTGGCACATGCCTGTAGTGCCAGCTACTTGGAAAACTGAGGTAGTAGAATCAGTTGAATCCAGGAGGTCAAGACTGCAGTGAGCTATGATTGTTCTACTGCACTCTCAGCTGGGTGACAGAGTGAGACCCTGTTTCATAAAATTAAAAAATATATAATATTTTTCAAAAAGCAATTTGAAACACAAAGCAAGTGACCTTGTAACACCAAATTTAATGTTAAGCAGATGTTCTGATATCCCTGTCCATACCCCTCTGTGATAGAATCCAACATGGAGAATTGGGTGGTGAAGGGCACCTGGCAATCCAGCCCTTAAAATTGGCTCAAGTTCTGCTGTTGTCCTAGGGGAGAGTTGTTGCCTCTAAGTTTCAGATGCTACACTGTGGGTTACTCAGGGCTCTGTGGTTTCTGTCAGTGCTGTTATGTTTATGTCTCATGGCTTCCACTAAAATGCAAAATATTTCAAAACAAAAATCCATGTCTTCTACTGACCCTTGCTTCTAACCTAAGCTCAACGAATATTTACTGTATGAATGTTATTGAAGAGATCATTTTCATGTTGTTCTCATAATATCAGAATGCAAGGATATTTCTTCAAGATGGCAGGCTTCTGTAAATGCATTAACCTCAACTTGATGGTGAGGGCATCTACCAAGTCTGGCAAGTCATCACACACCAGGGTCCTGGGATAAAAATAGACTGGAAAGAGTAATCTCTGCTTTCTCATTTTACAGGTTAAGAAGCTGAGACTCATGGAGGTTAAGTAATTTTCCCAAGTTTGCCTGGTTCCTCAATGAGCTTTGCTTGGACTCATTCTTAGTAAAAACACAAGAACTGGCCATAGTTAGAGCCATGGTCCGTCTGCATGGTCCAGGTCCCTGCCTTTGATGGACAGTCAAGAATCATGTCATAAAAAGGCATTGCTGCTTTCCACCAGTGCAGTATTGCTTTGGCCTCAACATTTTTAAAAGTTTGTATAAAAAGCAGATATTATTCAAAGAGAAGAAAAAAATCAGTTGAAATTGAAAATGAATAATTTTTAGAGAAAGAAGAGGTATTACTTCATATGGAAGGAGAAGACTTGGAGGTGATTTTAATATTTAGCATCAATAAGAATTGATGAAAGGCTAACACTAACTAGCACTTTGGAAATCCTCATTTTAAAGAGAAATAGGCTTGTATTGTAGCAGGACAATTTCACTTTTGTTGTTTATTTTAAAAAGATTAAAACTAGTCATCAGTAGGATTCACCATAAACTTACTAATATTCATGCCAAACTCACCTAATTTTCATTTTTGTGGAGTCACCAGACTAGTTAATTATTAGACTAACGAGATAATATTTTTATTTCAATGAGATATTTAACAAAATGTCTTTTAATACTCCTGTTAGAAACATTTTTTAAAAACCTCACTTTTACCTAGTAAGCTAATAGTTAGTTACAAATGCAGAAAAGAGGGGACTTTCATGACTGGCCTCAGAACTCTATATTCTGCCCTAGCCATTAGAATTTGTGGAAAGAAATGTGCTTAATGAAGACTTGGACGTCAGGTCAAATTTACAGCTGACCACACAAAACTAGGAGGGTCAAAAGAATGCAGAATTAAAGTGATCATGTAGACTGAACAGCTAGGTTAAGATCAAACTCAGATCTAACTTTAGTAAAAGAGCTTACCAATATTCAACAGCATAACTGGTCAAGGGCAGAGTAGAGGAAATTTGGCTTTAGAACATGATGATGAAAATATTTCAGGAATTTTTACTTATTAATATTAATATCTGAATTAACAGTAGAAGGCAGCTTCTGCAAAAGTCAATTCATCCCTAATCTACACTGGTGAATCTTTGGTGGATCGTATAACCCTATCTTCCATTGAGCAAATAATTTCTGAAAATTATGGATTATCACGGACATGTGTTGCAAGCATATTAAGACATATGAAAAGATGCTCACCATCATTAATCATTAGGAAATAAAAATCAAAACAACAAGCTATACTTCATACCCATTAGGGTAGCTATTACAAAACAAAAGTATTGACAATGTTGTGGAGATTTAGACTTTCATGTATTGCTGGTGATGTGAAATGGTAGTCACTGTGGAAAATAGTATAGTGGATCTTCAAAAATTAAACAAAGAATTGCCACACTATTCAGCAATTCTGCTCCTAGGTGTTCCCAAAACAATTGAACACAAGGATTCAGATACCGGTGCACCAGTGTTATAGCAGCATTATCCACAATGGTAAAAAGTTAGAAACAGGCCAATTGTCCATCAACAGATGAATGAACAAACAAAACTACATATGCCACCATATGGAGACAATAGAATACTATTCAGCCTTTAAAAAGAATGAAATTCTGATACATGGGACAGCATGGGAAAACCCTGAAAACATTCTGCTAAGTGAAATAAATAAGCCAGACACAAATGGGAAGATACAGTATGATCTCACTTATATGATGTCCTTAAAGTAGTTAAGTTCATAGACACAGAAAATAGAATAGCAGTTTCCAGGCGAAATGGGGACACAAGAAATAGGGAATTCATGTCGAATGGGGAGAGAGTTTCAGTTTGGGATGATAAAATTCTGGAGATGGAGGACAGTGATGGTTGCCCAAGAATGTAGATAGACTAATGTCAATGAACTACACACTTAAAAAAGGCTAACTGAAATTTTAAATTATTTGTATATTACTACAAAAAGTTTTCAAGTATGAATTAATTATCCTGAAAACAGCAACAACTCCTACAGAAGGCAAATTGACAAACTGTATGCCTGCGCAATGGTGATAAAGACCATGGGTCTAGAAACTCTGACAAAGAAAATATAACTACGGGTCACTTACTGTCAAGAACAGGCAGAAGAGGGTGCTGGTTGTCCTTAGGTAACTGAAAGGGTTTCCCATGGCAGACACATTACACTGATTCAACTGGTTTAGAGTAACCTTGGGCAGAACCAAGACCAATGAAAGAAATGAAAGTCAAGAAGATCAAATTCAGTATAAGAAAGACCCTCTATGCAAAGTGCTGTGCTGAAGTCTCTCTAAAGGGTCAACATATGAAGGGGCGAGACAAAGAAATACCCAGAATTTTATTTTTGAGGGTGGGCTTCTTGAAGTACAGGCTTTCCCCTCTAGGTAAGTGTTTTAAGAACCCATCAACATCAGTATACCAGCTAGAGTTATTGTGAGAGGTTGCATTGGGCTTCAGTGAATTTTTTTGGATATTCTTTCAACATGCTTGCCCATTTCATGATAGGTGATTTATGAACAGCCTGCCCACACCATCCTGAGTGTTTAGCTGTTTTTGGCCAAAAACAGCAGGACCCTTTTACACTACCCTCCCTATTCAACCAATCTTGTGGGAAGTGACTTGTTTTGTTTTTCTGAATGAATAAAGTTCTCAAAGGGGAATGTTTTGCTGATGTGAAAGAGGTGAAACAAAAAACATCAGAAGCACTTAAAGGGGCCAAATTGGACAACTCAAAAACTGCTTTGAGCAGTGGAAAAAGCATCTAAAAATAGGTTTATTGCATCAAACAGAGAGTTCTTTGAGGGTGACCAAAGTTTAAATATGTAAGGATAAATACTCAATTTTGAATAAATAAATTCCATTTTTAACCCCACATTACATGTCAATTTAGAGAAACCAGTATCCCCATAGTGCTCCAATATGTTACTCTCATTCACTGATGAATTCTGAAATTATAGTGAAATAAAATATCAAGACCTACAGAATGGGAAGGGGAACTCTAGGGATGAAATTCACCAATATTTCTTTCCTCATACTACAGAGCCATCACTTAATACTTAAGTCACTTCAATTAATAGAAACAAATTCAAAGTACTTTCCTGAGAGTTTAGAAATAGATGAAAGTCTATAACCTAGAATCTGAACCAGCAGGTTCAGTCTTAGCCCAACTCTGACTTCCCAGAGTCCATGACTAGTGGGAATGAGACTGCTCCATCACACCTTTGTCACTGCTGTGACTTCAACATAATGTCATAGCTAAGCAAGGAAAACCTGTTGTCTTAGTGTCTCCTGGAGGTTTCAAAACCAGGAGTAACCAGAGGGGAAGGGTCTTGATTTTATTTATTTATGTTTTTAGTCATGCCCTCACTCTATTGTCCAGGATGAACTGGAGTGGCATGATCATGGTTTATTACAGCCCCGATGGCCTGAGCTCAAGTGAACCTCCTGCTTCAGCCTCCCTAGTAACTGAGACTGTAGTCACATGCAACCATGCTCAGATCATTTTTCCTAATTCTTCATAGAGATGAAGAAGTCTCACTAGGTTGTCAAGGCTTATCTTGAACTCCTGGGCTCAAGTGATCCTCCTGCCCCAGCCTCCCAAAGTGCTAGGATTGTAAGCATGAGCCACTGCACCCAGCCAAGGTGACTTGATTTTAAAGAACCCTCCCCATGTCCTTCATACCCAGTTGTGCTGACAGAAGATTTGAAATGCAGATTTTGTCTTCCTATTTCCCAGTGGAGGTGCTTCTGTAAAATATTCCCTGTCTTTCTGCAAAGAGGTCACTCTTGTTTGGAATGCCTGCAGTCTGGAAGCAGCCTGGCTTCCTCAGCCTTCCAGAGCTTATGGAGGAAATAACTGGAATTGGTTGTGGACAGGTGGAGAGAGGCTTACCTGCCCCTTTCTCTCTGATGATGCCACCCCCAGCCTCAATCAACTCTGGGCTCCAGCTTTGGCAATCAAGAAGATAGGCCTCATAACACAGCAAAGTGGACCTACAGCCTTCCCAGCCCAGGAGATGGGCCTCCAACATGCAGCACAATGGGCCTCCAGCCTTGGCAGCCCAGGAGTTGGGTCTCAGAATGCAGCACAGTGGGTGTCAAGCCTCCCTTAGTTACTCTCACTTCAGAGACCCAGCAGGGAGGCAAGAGGAGCAGTATGCACAGTAATGAAAGGCTCATCTTTGGGGAAGCTTCCAAGGAGCCCAGATCACAATCTCACTGTTTCTGGAGTCAGTGACCAATTCCTCCTGGAAAAAGTGGATCTGTCCCATCTTCTTTTCCTCACTGTTTTGCAGGAAGAACCATGCTTCACTGACGTCACTTGCCTTTTACAACCAAAGCATTAACCACAAGGAAGCATGAACTGGCAGAACCTCCAAAGAGGAAGTATGCAGAAGGGCAGCTCCCTGGAAGAGGAATCTGAGAAGGGAACATCTTGCCTGTCCTCCCTAGACCTGAGTTTGCAAATATTCAGAAATAGGGTGTGGCTTCCCTGTTGGGAGCAAGTGAGGTGCCAGTGACTTTGAGAACCATAGAGAAGCATTGGATTATGAACCTTGAATTGTCTTGTCTTCAGTAAGCACCAGCTGCAGAGAGCTCAGTGGGACCCAAGGGATCCCTGACTAAGATCACACCATAACCAACTCAGTCAGATACAATTAAAAATACTTACAGAACAGCACTTAGCTTGCAGGAGACCCAAAGTCTGTGTGCACTTTCAGAATAGACTGAGCAGGGAAGGGGATACCAGAAGGGGATTCCTTGGCCTGAACTGTCTCTCCAGCCTTTAGCAAGTGTCTTCAGCTCTCAGAGCCTATTTCTCCATCTACAAACCAGGGATAAAATTGTCAGCTTGGATATGTAACAAGATGGTGGCATTAACATGGGGAAAATATATGTGAAAGCACTTTGAGTAAACATTGGGTTTTGTTATTCCTTATTCTTCTTTTCCTAAAAGGTAAACTGAAGTAAAGATCAATAAAATTAATTAGAATTGGTTTCAATTCTTGTAGAATAAGATGAAATTTTATTTTTATTAACAACAACAACAACAAAAGGGCCAGGCAAGGTGGTGCACAACTATAATTCCAGCACTTGATTGCTTAAACCCAAGAGTTTGAAGCCAGACTGGACAATATAGCAAGACCTCATCTCTACAAAAAGTCCAAAAAATAATTAGCCAGATATTGTTGCATGCACCTGTCATCCCAGCTACTTAGGAAGCTTAGGAGGAAGGATCTCCTGGGTCCAGGAGTTCTAGGCTGTGGTGAGCTTTGATTGTGCCACTGCACTCCAGCCGCGAGACAGTGAGACCCCAACACAAAATAAAAAAGTAAGAAATTTAAAAATTAGCAGCTGGGTGCAGTGGCTCAAGCCTGTAATCCCAGAACTTTGGGAGGCCAATAAGAGAGGATTACCTGAGCCCAAGACTTTGAGACCAGCCTGGGAAACTTGGCGAGACCTCATCTCGACAAAAATTAGCCAGGTATGGTGGCTACTTGGAAGGCTGAGGCAAATGGATTGCTAGAGCACAGCAGGTTGACACTTGGGTGGCTGTGAGTGTACCACTGCACCCCAGCCTGGGCAACAGAGTGATACTCCAACTCAAAAAAACTAAAACAAAACACAAAACCTAGCAACTTTCCCACAAGTGCTCAACAAATGCCTGTGGTGAAGAGCAGAGAAGAGCAGCGACTCCCTTTCCCATCTCCTGCTAACCCTGCCTGACATCCTCACTGCCTCCCGCCTTCCTGTCCCTGCCACGGAACTTCCCTTTCACTGAGTTTAAACACCATCTTCATTATACACAATCCTTTTATGCATATTTGGATTGGTTTCCAGACATTCTACTTTGCTCTGGCGATCCGGTTGCCTGTTCTGTTGGTAGCACTTCCATCCCATTGTTATATCTTTATTTTAATATCTACCTGGACTAGGGGGAAGGAAGGAAGAATAGGCAGCAAGCATTTTTAGGTCACTGAGGCTGTCTCTATGGCGCGCTGTAATAGCAAATACATGCCACCATACATTTGCACATAGACTGTCCAGTGCCAAGAGTGAGGCCTCATGTCAACTGTGAACTTTGGGTGAAAATGACATGTCTGTGTAGGTTCATCAATAGTAGTGCATGCACAGTCTAGTGG
>NW_007139241.1:0-4298 GCF_000164805.1 Carlito syrichta | reverse complement strand
CAGTGATGGTTGCCCAAGAATGTAGATAGACTAATGTCAATGAACTACACACTTAAAAAAGGCTAACTGAAATTTTAAATTATTTGTATATTACTACAAAAAGTTTTCAAGTATGAATTAATTATCCTGAAAACAGCAACAACTCCTACAGAAGGCAAATTGACAAACTGTATGCCTGCGCAATGGTGATAAAGACCATGGGTCTAGAAACTCTGACAAAGAAAATATAACTACGGGTCACTTACTGTCAAGAACAGGCAGAAGAGGGTGCTGGTTGTCCTTAGGTAACTGAAAGGGTTTCCCATGGCAGACACATTACACTGATTCAACTGGTTTAGAGTAACCTTGGGCAGAACCAAGACCAATGAAAGAAATGAAAGTCAAGAAGATCAAATTCAGTATAAGAAAGACCCTCTATGCAAAGTGCTGTGCTGAAGTCTCTCTAAAGGGTCAACATATGAAGGGGTGAGACAAAGAAATACCCAGAATTTTATTTTTGAGGGTGGGCTTCTTGAAGTACAGGCTTTCCCCTCTAGGTAAGTGTTTTAAGAACCCATCAACATCAGTGTACCAGCTAGAGTTATTGTGAGAGGTTGCATTGGGCTTCAGTGAATTTTTTTGGATATTCTTTCAACATGCTTGCCCATTTCATGATAGGTGATTTATGAACAGCCTGCCCACACCATCCTGAGTGTTTAGCTGTTTTTGGCCAAAAACAGCAGGACCCTTTTACACTACCCTCCCTATTCAACCAATCTTGTGGGAAGTGACTTGTTTTGTTTTTCTGAATGAATAAAGTTCTCAAAGGGGAATGTTTTGCTGATGTGAAAGAGGTGAAACAAAAAACATCAGAAGCACTTAAAGGGGCCAAATTGGACAAGCTCAAAAACTGCTTTGAGCAGTGGAAAAAGCATCTAAAAATAGATTTATTGCATCAAACAGAGAGTTCTTTGAGGGTGACCAAAGTTTAAATATGTAAGGATAAATACTCAATTTTGAATAAATAAATTCCATTTTTAACCCCACATTACATGTCAATTTAGAGAAACCAGTATCCCCATAGTGCTCCAATATGTTACTCTCATTCACTGATGAATTCTGAAATTATAGTGAAATAAAATATCAAGACCTACAGAATGGGAAGGGGAACTCTAGGGATGAAATTCACCAATATTTCTTTCCTCATACTACAGAGCCATCACTTAATACTTAAGTCACTTCAATTATTAGAAACAAATTCAAAGTACTTTCCTGAGAGTTTAGAAATAGATGAAAGTCTATAACCTAGAATCTGAACCAGCAGGTTCAGTCTTAGCCCAACTCTGACTTCCCAGAGTCCATGACTAGTGGGAATGAGAACTGCTCCATCACACCTTTGTCACTGCTGTGACTTCAACATAATGTCATAGCTAAGCAAGGAAAACCTGTTGTCTTAGTGTCTCCTGGAGGTTTCAAAACCAGGAGTAACCAGAGGGGAAGGGTCTTGATTTTATTTATTTATGTTTTTAGTCATGCCCTCACTCTATTGTCCAGGATGAACTGGAGTGGCATGATCATGGTTTATTACAGCTCCGATGGCCTGAGCTCAAGTGAACCTCCTGCTTCAGCCTCCCTAGTAACTGAGACTGTAGTCACATGCAACCATGCTCAGATCATTTTTCCTAATTCTTCATAGAGATGAAGAAGTCTCACTAGGTTGTCAAGGCTTATCTTGAACTCCTGGGCTCAAGTGATCCTCCTGCCCCAGCCTCCCAAAGTGCTAGGATTGTAAGCATGAGCCACTGCACCCAGCCATGGTGACTTGATTTTAAAGAACCCTCCCCATGTCCTTCATACCCAGTTGTGCTGACAGAAGATTTGAAATGCAGATTTTGTCTTCCTATTTCCCAGTGGAGGTGCTTCTGTAAAATATTCCCTGTCTTTCTGCAAAGAGGTCACTCTTGTTTGGAATGCCTGCAGTCTGGAAGCAGCCTGGCTTCCTCAGCCTTCCAGAGCTTATGGAGGAAATAACTGGAATTGGTTGTGGACAGGTGGAGAGAGGCTTACCTGCCCCTTTCTCTCTGATGATGCCACCCCCAGCCTCAATCAACTCTGGGCTCCAGCTTTGGCAATCAAGAAGATAGGCCTCATAACACAGCAAAGTGGACCTACAGCCTTCCCAGCCCAGGAGATGGGCCTCCAACATGCAGCACAATGGGCCTCCAGCCTTGGCAGCCCAGGAGTTGGGTCTCAGAATGCAGCACAGTGGGTGTCAAGCCTCCCTTAGTTACTCTCACTTCAGAGACCCAGCAGGGAGGCAAGAGGAGCAGTATGCACAGTAATGAAAGGCTCATCTTTGGGGAAGCTTCCAAGGAGCCCAGATCACAATCTCACTGTTTCTGGAGTCAGTGACCAATTCCTCCTGGAAAAAGTGGATCTGTCCCATCTTCTTTTCCTCACTGTTTTGCAGGAAGAACCATGCTTCACTGATGTCACTTGCCTTTTTACAACCAAAGCATTAACCACAAGGAAGCATGAACTGGCAGAACCTCCAAAGAGGAAGTATGCAGAAGGGCAGCTCCCTGGAAGAGGAATCTGAGAAGGGAACATCTTGCCTGTCCTCCCTAGACCTGAGTTTGCAAATATTCAGAAATAGGGTGTGGCTTCCCTGTTGGGAGCAAGTGAGGTGCCAGTGACTTTGAGAACCATAGAGAAGCATTGGATTATGAACCTTGAATTGTCTTGTCTTCAGTAAGCACCAGCTGCAGAGAGCTCAGTGGGACCCAAGGGATCCCTGACTAAGATCACACCATAACCAACTCAGTCAGATACAATTAAAAATACTTACAGAACAGCACTTAGCTTGCAGGAGACCCAAAGTCTGTGTGCACTTTCAGAATAGACCGAGCAGGGAAGGGGATACCAGAAGGGGATTCCTTGGCCTGAACTGTCTCTGCAGCCTTTAGCAAGTGTCTTCAGCTCTCAGAGCCTATTTCTCCATCTACAAACCAGGGATAAAATTGTCAGCTTGGATATGTAACAAGATGGTGGCATTAACATGGGGAAAATATATGTGAAAGCACTTTGAGTAAACATTGGGTTTTGTTATTCCTTATTCTTCTTTTCCTAAAAGGTAAACTGAAGTAAAGATCAATAAAATTAATTAGAATTGGTTTCAATTCTTGTAGAATAAGATGAAATTTTATTTTTATTAACAACAACAACAACAAAAGGGCCAGGCAAGGTGGTGCACAACTATAATTCCAGCACTTGATTGCTTAAACCCAAGAGTTTGAAGCCAGACTGGACAATATAGCAAGACCTCATCTCTACAAAAAGTCCAAAAAATAATTAGCCAGATATTGTTGCATGCACCTGTCATCCCAGCTACTTAGGAAGCTTAGGAGGAAGGATCTCCTGGGTCCAGGAGTTCTAGGCTGTGGTGAGCTTTGATTGTGCCACTGCACTCCAGCCGCGAGACAGTGAGACCCCAACACAAAATAAAAAAGTAAGAAATTTAAAAATTAGCAGCTGGGTGCAGTGGCTCAAGCCTGTAATCCCAGAACTTTGGGAGGCCAATAAGAGAGGATTACCTGAGCCCAAGACTTTGAGACCAGCCTGGGAAACTTGGCGAGACCTCATCTCGACAAAAATTAGCCAGGTATGGTGGCTACTTGGAAGGCTGAGGCAAATGGATTGCTAGAGCACAGCAGGTTGACACTTGGGTGGCTGTGAGTGTACCACTGCACCCCAGCCTGGGCAACAGAGTGATACTCCAACTCAAAAAAACTAAAACAAAACACAAAACCTAGCAACTTTCCCACAAGTGCTCAACAAATGCCTGTGGTGAAGAGCAGAGAAGAGCAGCGACTCCCTTTCCCATCTCCTGCTAACCCTGCCTGACATCCTCACTGCCTCCCGCCTTCCTGTCCCTGCCACGGAACTTCCCTTTCACTGAGTTTAAACACCATCTTCATTATACACAATCCTTTTATGCATATTTGGATTGGTTTCCAGACATTCTACTTTGCTCTGGCGATCCGGTTGCCTGTTCTGTTGGTAGCACTTCCATCCCATTGTTATATCTTTATTTTAATATCTACCTGGACTAGGGGGAAGGAAGGAAGAATAGGCAGCAAGCATTTTTAGGTCACTGAGGCTGTCTCTATGGCGCGCTGTAATAGCAAATACATGCCACCATACATTTGCACATAGACTGTCCAGTGCCAAGAGTGAGGCCTCATGTCAACTGTGAACTTTGGGTGAAAATGACATGTCTGTGTAGGTTCATCAATAGTAGTGCATGCACAGTCTAGTGG
>NW_007139240.1:0-4515 GCF_000164805.1 Carlito syrichta | reverse complement strand
AAAATATAACTACGGGTCACTTACTGTCAAGAACAGGCAGAAGAGGGTGCTGGTTGTCCTTAGGTAACTGAAAGGGTTTCCCATGGCAGACACATTACACTGATTCAACTGGTTTAGAGTAACCTTGGGCAGAACCAAGACCAATGAAAGAAATGAAAGTCAAGAAGATCAAATTCAGTATAAGAAAGACCCTCTATGCAAAGTGCTGTGCTGAAGTCTCTCTAAAGGGTCAACATATGAAGGGGCGAGACAAAGAAATACCCAGAATTTTATTTTTGAGGGTGGGCTTCTTGAAGTACAGGCTTTCCCCTCTAGGTAAGTGTTTTAAGAACCCATCAACATCAGTGTACCAGCTAGAGTTATTGTGAGAGGTTGCATTGGGCTTCAGTGAATTTTTTTGGATATTCTTTCAACATGCTTGCCCATTTCATGATAGGTGATTTATGAACAGCCTGCCCACACCATCCTGAGTGTTTAGCTGTTTTTGGCCAAAAACAGCAGGACCCTTTTACACTACCCTCCCTATTCAACCAATCTTGTGGGAAGTGACTTGTTTTGTTTTTCTGAATGAATAAAGTTCTCAAAGGGGAATGTTTTGCTGATGTGAAAGAGGTGAAACAAAAAACATCAGAAGCACTTAAAGGGGCCAATTGGACAAGCTCAAAAACTGCTTTGAGCAGTGGAAAAAGCATCTAAAAATAGATTTATTGCATCAAACAGAGAGTTCTTGAGGGTGACCAAAGTTTAAATATGTAAGGATAAATACTCAATTTTGAATAAATAAATTCCATTTTTAACCCCACATTACATGTCAATTTAGAGAAACCAGTATCCCCATAGTGCTCCAATATGTTACTCTCATTCACTGATGAATTCTGAAATTATAGTGAAATAAAATATTAAGACCTACAGAATGGGAAGGGGAACTCTAGGGATGAAATTCACCAATATTTCTTTCCTCATACTACAGAGCCATCACTTAATACTTAAGTCACTTCAATTATTAGAAACAAATTCAAAGTACTTTCCTGAGAGTTTAGAAATAGATGAAAGTCTATAGCCTAGAATCTGAACCAGCAGGTTCAGTCTTAGCCCAACTCTGACTTCCCAGAGTCCATGACTAGTGGGAATGAGAACTGCTCCATCACACCTTTGTCACTGCTGTGACTTCAACATAATGTCATAGCTAAGCAAGGAAAACCTGTTGTCTTAGTGTCTCCTGGAGGTTTCAAAACCAGGAGTAACCAGAGGGGAAGGGTCTTGATTTTATTTATTTATGTTTTTAGTCATGCCCTCACTCTATTGTCCAGGATGAACTGGAGTGGCATGATCATGGTTTATTACAGCCCCGATGGCCTGAGCTCAAGTGAACCTCCTGCTTCAGCCTCCCTAGTAACTGAGACTGTAGTCACATGCAACCATGCTCAGATCATTTTTCCTAATTCTTCATAGAGATGAAGAAGTCTCACTAGGTTGTCAAGGCTTATCTTGAACTCCTGGGCTCAAGTGATCTTCCTGCCCCAGCCTCCCAAAGTGCTAGGATTGTAAGCATGAGCCACTGCACCCAGCCAAGGTGACTTGATTTTAAAGAACCCTCCCCATGTCCTTCATACCCAGTTGTGCTGACAGAAGATTTGAAATGCAGATTTTGTCTTCCTATTTCCCAGTGGAGGTGCTTCTGTAAAATATTCCCTGTCTTTCTGCAAAGAGGTCACTCTTGTTTGGAATGCCTGCAGTCTGGAAGCAGCCTGGCTTCCTCAGCCTTCCAGAGCTTATGGAGGAAATAACTGGAATTGGTTGTGGACAGGTGGAGAGAGGCTTACCTGCCCCTTTCTCTCTGATGATGCCACCCCCAGCCTCAATCAACTCTGGGCTCCAGCTTTGGCAATCAAGAAGATAGGCCTCATAACACAGCAAAGTGGACCTACAGCCTCCCCAACCCAGGAGATGGGCCTCCAACATGCAGCACAATGGGCCTCCAGCCTTGGCAGCCCAGGAGTTGGGTCTCAGAATGCAGCACAGTGGGTGTCAAGCCTCCCTTAGTTACTCTCACTTCAGAGACCCAGCAGGGAGGCAAGAGGAGCAGTATGCACAGTAATGAAAGGCTCATCTTTGGGGAAGCTTCCAAGGAGCCCAGATCACAATCTCACTGTTCCTGCAGTCAGTGACCAATTCCTCCTGGAAAAAGTGGATCTGTCCCATCTTCTTTTCCTCACTGTTTTGCAGGAAGAACCATGCTTCACTGATGTCACTTGCCTTTTACAACCAAAGCATTAACCACAAGGAAGCATGAACTGGCAGAACCTCCAAAGAGGAAGTATGCAGAAGGGCAGCTCCCTGGAAGAGGAATCTGAGAAGGGAACATCTTGCCTGTCCTCCCTAGACCTGAGTTTGCAAATATTCAGAAATAGGGTGTGGCTTCCCTGTTGGGAGCAAGTGAGGTGCCAGTGACTTTGAGAACCATAGAGAAGCATTGGATTATGAACCTTGAATTGTCTTGTCTTCAGTAAGCACCAGCTGCAGAGAGCTCAGTGGGACCCAAGGGATCCCTGACTAAGATCACACCATAACCAACTCAGTCAGATACAATTAAAAATACTTACAGAACAGCACTTAGCTTGCAGGAGACCCAAAGTCTGTGTGCACTTTCAGAATAGACCGAGCAGGGAAGGGGATACCAGAAGGGGATTCCTTGGCCTGAACTGTCTCTGCAGCCTTTAGCAAGTGTCTTCAGCTCTCAGAGCCTATTTCTCCATCTACAAACCAGGGATAAAATTGTCAGCTTGGATATGTAACAAGATGGTGGCATTAACATGGGGAAAATATATGTGAAAGCACTTTGAGTAAACATTGGGTTTTGTTATTCCTTATTCTTCTTTTCCTAAAAGGTAAACTGAAGTAAAGATCAATAAAATTAATTAGAATTGGTTTCAATTCTTGTAGAATAAGATGAAATTTTATTTTTATTAACAACAACAACAACAAAAGGGCCAGGCAAGGTGGTGCACAACTATAATTCCAGCACTTGATTGCTTAAACCCAAGAGTTTGAAGCCAGACTGGACAATATAGCAAGACCTCATCTCTACAAAAAGTCCAAAAAATAATTAGCCAGATATTGTTGCATGCACCTGTCATCCCAGCTACTTAGGAAGCTTAGGAGGAAGGATCTCCTGGGTCCAGGAGTTCTAGGCTGTGGTGAGCTTTGATTGTGCCACTGCACTCCAGCCGCGAGACAGTGAGACCCCAACACAAAATAAAAAAGTAAGAAATTTAAAAATTAGCAGCTGGGTGCAGTGGCTCAAGCCTGTAATCCCAGAACTTTGGGAGGCCAATAAGAGAGGATTACCTGAGCCCAAGACTTTGAGACCAGCCTGGGAAACTTGGCGAGACCTCATCTCGACAAAAATTAGACAGGTATGGTGGCTACTTGGAAGGGTGAGGCAAATGGACTGCTAGAGCACAGCAGGTTGACACTTGGGTGGCTGTGAGTGTACCACTGCACCCCAGCCTGGGCAACAGAGTGATACTCCAACTCAAAAAAACTAAAACAAAACACAAAACCTAGCAACTTTCCCACAAGTGCTCAACAAATGCCTGTGGTGAAGAGCAGAGAAGAGCAGCGACTCCCTTTCCCATCTCCTGCTAACCCTGCCTGACATCCTCACTGCCTCCCGCCTTCCTGTCCCTGCCACGGAACTTCCCTTTCATTGAGTTTAAACACCATCTTCATTATACACAATACTTTTATGCATATTTGGACTGGTTTCCAGACATTCTACTTTGCTCTGGTGATCCGGTTGCTTGTTCTGTTGGTAGCACTTCCATCCCATTGTTATATCTTTATTTTAATATCTACCTGGACTAGGGGGAAGGAAGGAAGAATAAGCAGCAAGCATTTTTAGGTCACTGAGGCTATCTCTATGGCGCGCTGTAATAGCAGATACATGCCATCATACATTTGTACATAGACTGTCCAGTGCCAAGAGTGAGGCCTCATGTCAACTGTGAACTTTGGGTGAAAATGACATGTCTGTGTAGGTTCATCAATAATAATGCATGTACAATCTGGTGGGGAACATTGATGAAATAGGAGCCCTGTGTTTGTGGGTGAGGGGTTGAGGAGAAATGCTCTGAACTTTCCTCTCCATTTTGTTGTGAGCATGCCACTGCACTCCAACCTGGGCAACGGAGTGAGACTGACTCAAAAAAATAAGTAAATATATAAAAATAAATTAAAGAAAGCTACCTGTAAACTTTCAAATGATGTGTGCATATTAGTTGCTATTCGCCACTAATCTGTAATGATTAGAGGCTTGACACCTATCCCATCACCAAGTCCCTTTTTTAACTTTTTGTTTTTTCTTCCAGAAACTATGTTTTAAATCTCTTCTCATTCTATGTGTATGATGGAAATTAAAAAGCCCCCTTTGGAATATGAATTGTGAGCAACTAGCTGGGATCAGTCACTCACTAAATGTCTGGTGACTGCATTGGAGGCTGATACTTTGTTCAA
>NW_007139239.1:0-3260 GCF_000164805.1 Carlito syrichta | reverse complement strand
AGAGATGCAAGTCAGAACACCCATTGGCTAGTGCAATAACAATGGGTAGTCAGTTTCATACATCAGTGTTGGCATTCTTCTGCATCAGTAGATGGATGGTCATTGCAGAGGTGAGTCGAAGAATCTAAATCTAATTTTAGAGTGTCCATTGATTCTAAGCCCCAAATGATTTCAACCAAGCCTTTACAACACAATCATCTAAGTTGGGGACACTGCTGTCTGCAAGAGAGTAGGGTTGACTTACACAGCCTGAAATGCACACATCTACCAGATAGGCCTGGTACCCTTCCCTGGTTCCCCATCCCTCTATCTGCAGCATCCTCCCTGTGATGGTGATAACCCGAACCACTGTTGGCAGCCATAGCTAGCCCACGGACAATTCCTACAATGAACTGAACATGGCTATTTCTGCTTGCTGAGGTGACAATACAAAACACTATATTTTCTTTGAAAAGTGCCACACAACCTCAGGAGGAAAGCAACGTATGAGGACAGGCATGTTTTGTATCAAAGCAACGTATGAGGACAGACATGTTTTTGCTACCGGTGTATCCAGGGGTCACAACTCACTTTGTCATTTCTTGTTTCACCCCTGACACCAAGTCCTTGTTAACAAGCCATATCTCTATCCATAAGATAAAGGGGCAAGAAAGTGGAGCCCAGGTTCCCAAAGTCTCCTTCTCTAACCACCTTCAAGACAAGAGAAAAATATCCCATAACTAATTGAGAACAGGGACCCCTGGATGCATCACATCTGCATAGCCAGTCCAATTGCTTTCTTTTCTTCTCTTTTCTTTTGTTGAGTTGGAATCTCACTCTGTCACCCAGACTGGAGTGCAGTGGCTGCTCCCAGCCACCACAGCCTTGACCTGCTGGGCTCCGGCGATCCTTTCACTTCAGCCTTCCAAGTAGCTGGAACTACAGGCGTGTGCTACCACTCCTGAGTAATTTTTTTATTTATTGTAGAGATGAGGACTCGCCAAGTTGTCCAGGTGGGTCTCGAAGCCGCGGGCTCAGGCAATCCACTCACCTCTGCTTCCCAAAGCACGGGATTACAGGCTGAGTCACTGAGCCCAGCAGCTTTTCAACATGTCAGGTGAGTGTAACAAATGCTTGTTGACTAATGGCAAAAAGTAAATGTGCCTGTCACTCTCTCTGTTTGTAAAGTGGTTTAGGCATGTTTGGGGCCACATCAGGTGATCCACAAAACAAGTTGTCATTGTTTTTTCAAGAGAGATAATTTCTAAGGTATTTTGGAAAGGCACTATGTGATCATAAGAGCTACCGTTTCCTTCAAACGCTATTCAGCATTCTCCCTGTATTTGTTCATTTAATCTTCACAGCACTGCCATAGAGTTCATCTCTCCTAGGCCCATCTGAAGTGGATCTGTTTAATTCTTTATTGTGCAGAGACAAAAAAACCTAGTCACAGATATTAAATCCCTTGTCTAAGGCTGTACAGTGGTTCATGACCAAGCAAACTTGATTTCCCAGTAGATCATTTACAAACCAGGGAGTTCATCCATGTATCAGCACCTTCCTGTGTTCCTGTGCCTTTCTGTGACTTGCCATTCAAAGGTTAGAGAATGTTGAGACCTGTGCCCAGACACGTCAGCTTTCCTTCTCAGTCAAGGTACCCTTTGGCCATGGTGCCCTGGGTCTGAACCTGACTGTATGGCCCTGTTCAGGTGGTGTGATCTTCCTCACTGGCCATGAAACTGGCAGGAAGAAGAATCACCTTAGCATGTTAGGGGGATGAAAAAGCATCCAGCATCTCAGTTTGAGCTCCTGGACTGAGAGGATGGTAGAGTCATAAAAGAAGATTGTCTTTTTAGCGTAAGTTTTGTCACAAGGAACACAGTCATCAATCAAATTTACTTCCTAGATATGGCAGCATCTTTGTACCCACAAGGTGATTATCCTAACCCCAGGTAGAAAAGGATGCCAAGGAAGCTGAGGTCTTGCCAGCCGTATCTGACAAAGTTAGCTTTGTTCTAGACTTTGGCCATAGAAATCCCCATTTATTCCATTCAATCCTCCCTAAAGACATTCCTGGCAAAAGTGTGGAGGTGGATTGCATTCTCTGATGGCATGCTGAGAACATTACCCAGATAAAGAAAGGTGGCCCAACATTCAAGGAGAACTTATGAACTTCCAAAAACTTCAACTGTGTTTACATCACCTGCATTTTAACTCTTCACATTCCAACCATGGAATAGAAAGAAAGATCACTAAAGAGCAGACACTAAATGAGATATTCTGTTAGTATTTAAGATAATTTAGCAAGTAGACAACCCAAGACATTCTGTCCCTACAGTCATAACACATCCTTTGTGTGTATTCACAGGGGACAGCAGACAGAAGCAGCCCAGAGGAAAACCTTCATGCCTTCATGTCCTCCCTGACCTGACCTTCAAAGACATTGGCTTACAAGAAATAATTGATTAGTTTAGGTGGAAATACTCAGAGGCAGGGCTGGAGTCCAGGCCCCATCACTGGCTATATAAAAACCCTCTGCACAGTGTTGTGGATCGTGGGGGGGGAGGTCCAATAAATTAACCCTCCTGGTTGTGCTGGTTATGCTCATGTTGGAACAAATGTATAGCCAGACCAGAAGTCAGGGAGATGGAGAGGAATGTCAGCTTGATTAGTAACAAAGGCCAGGCTGGCAGATGTGACAGAAGAGTTTGAGCACATATGTTGGTTGTCCTTGTTCCCAGCACTTGCGAGACTGGACTGTAGCAGAACCCCCAGATGGAGGAACATCTGGCCTAAAGAGAGGATAAATGGTTCTGATAATCATCAGGTCACCCAGAAAGAGACAAGAGAGGCTGAGGGGGGTAGGAACACTTTATCCACCTGGAACTTGGTAAACAAAAAATGAGTGACTGAGGCAAGTGTCTCCATCAGTAGAGATTTACTGAGCCAAAGTTTGAGGGTGTGTCTGGGAAAAACGCAAGTGACAGGAGCATCTGTGACCTGTGCTTTCCAAGAGGGTCTTGGGAACTTGGCATTTAAGGAAAGAGAGCACACAGGAGAAAAAATGAGATGAAGATGGGCGGGGAAGACAGACAGTTACATTCTTTCAAGGTCTTACTATTGCTAAGTAAATCTAGGTGAGGTAAATATGTGAACAAAGGAAGTGGATGAAAGGATGAAATATGTCCAGCTGTGGGGGCTCACTCCTGTGATCCCTGCACTTGGAAGGATCACTTGAGGTCAAGTTTGAGACCAGCCTGGATAACATAGTGAGACTGCGT
>NW_007139238.1:0-8222 GCF_000164805.1 Carlito syrichta | reverse complement strand
CAGGAGCCAACCCAGTCACTTACTTCAATTACATTCTGGCTGAGTGACATCCAGAACAGCCAAATGAAGGCACAGGAAGGAGGACTGAGGGAGACGCCGGGAGACTTGGCTCCTGACCCATGCCTGCTGATGATGAGATACTGGGCTTTAGTCGCTTACCCTGAATTTCTAAGCCTCAATTCTCTTGCTTGTTACTTCAGAGAGAGACCACTTGGTCAATAGGGTCCCTTTTAAAAGAGAGAACATATCCATTGACTGATTTGTATCTTGCCACATTACAATTGATTCATTGATTTATTTATTTAAAAGACACTTCTTGGCCTGAAGCAGTGGCTCAAGCCTGCAATCCCAGCACTTTGCCAGAGGCCGAGGTGAAAGGATTGCCTGAGCCCACAGGTTCAAGACCAACCTGGGCAACTTGGTGAGACCTCGTCTCTACAAAATATCAAACAATTAGCCAGGCATGGTAGCAAATGCCTGTAGTTCTGGCTAATTGGAAGACTGAGGCAGAAAGATCACCTGAGACCATCAAGTCAAGGTGGTAGTGGTCATAAGCCTGGGTGACAGAGTGAGACTTTGACTCAAAGTAAATAAATAAATAACTCTTCCAGCCTGGGCAGCATAATGAGACTTTGTCTCTATGAAAACTAAAACAAAATTAACCATGCATTGTGGTGCATCCCTACAGTTCCGGCTACTTGGGAAGCTGAGGCAGAAGGACCACCTGAGCCCACTGGTTGAGGCTGCAGTAGCTGTGATCATACCACTGCCCTCCAACCTGGGTGACAAAGTGAGACCCTGACTCAAAATAAAGACCCTGTGAGTATGTTATAGGTCAGTCTCTGTACCACTTGAGTCCCTAAATGGGAAGGAATTGTGGGAGAGACAGAGCAACAGAACCCTTCCCTCATCCTAGTCCCTCCTTATGATGGGGAAGAAGTCACTAAACTTGAGGAGGGGATGCAAAATAAATAGCAAAGAGTGGGTGGGGAGGTGTCCTGCATCACCACAGTGCATGCACGTGCTTGCAACAGGGCTGTTTTCCCCCAAGTTCTGTTGCTATACTGACTGTGAGGGGTAGGGATGTCCTATGCACTGCAGATTGTTCAGTTGTCTTTCTGGCCTCACCCCGCTAGTGCCAGTAGCAACCCTCCTTCTGCCATCTGTGGCAACTAAAAATGTCTCCAGATATGCTAGTTGTCCACTAGGGCCAACGCCACCCACATTGAGGTTCACTGATTTGGAGCCACCTAAGTGCCTGGCACTGTGCTAGACCCTGAGCAGAAAAAGAAACCAGAGGCCATGCTGGCCTGGTGGGGTGACTCCAGGGCATTCACCGCTCACTTGAGTGGGCATCCGTGACTGGAGGTCCTGTTAAAATTAAAGTTCACTGTAATCATGCTGCTGCATTCTGGCCTGGGTGACAGGGTGAGACTCTAACTCAAAAAAAACAAAAAAAAAAAACCAAAAAAAAAAAAACCGCTGATGAATACGCACAGAAAGGGTATTCTTATACATTGTTTTTGGGAATGTAAGCCAGTGCAACCCTCTATGACGAATCGTATGAAAGTTTCTCTAGAAATTACAAATAGACCTACCATGTGATTCAGCAAACCACTACTGGACATTTATTCAAAGGAAAGGAAATCATATATCAAAGAGACATCTACACCACACCATATTTATTTCAGCCCTAATCACAATAGCCCAGATACAGAATCAATCTAGGTGTCCAACAACAGATGAACGGATAAAGAAATTGTGCTATAAATACACAGTGGAATACTATTCAACCATAAAATAGAATAAAATCCTGTCATGCACAGTAAAATAGTAATAATAAAATTAAAACTCACATCCCTGGGGTCCTCTGCCTCCAGGGTCTGTCTTACAGCAGGCCTTGGTGGACTGGAGGATGTGCATTTCTTAAGGATCCCTGATGATGCTGCCTTGGACTGATCCTCCCAGATCATACTTGGCAAACCATGGAGCTAGTAGACTCCGCCCTGCAGAGGCAGGAGCCCTGATGTTCTCTTCTCATGCAGTAGAACAACTTCAGAGGTTCTAAATTCAGAAATGAGGCCCCTAGTAGATGACCCAAACCACAGTAAATCTGAAATGCCACAGAAAGAGATGCAAGTCAGAACACCCATTGGCTAGTGCAATAACAATGGGTAGTCAGTTTCATACATCAGTGTTGGCATTCTTCTGCATCAGTAGATGGATGGTCATTGCAGAGGTGAGTCGAAGAATCTAAATCTAATTTTAGAGTGTCCATTGATTCTAAGCCCCAAATGATTTCAACCAAGCCTTTACAACACAATCATCTAAGTTGGGGACACTGCTGTCTGCAAGAGAGTAGGGTTGACTTACACAGCCTGAAATGCACACATCTACCAGATAGGCCTGGTACCCTTCCCTGGTTCCCCATCCCTCTATCTGCAGCATCCTCCCTGTGATGGTGATAACCTGAACCACTGTTGGCAGCCATAGCTAGCCCACGGACAATTCCTACAATGAACTGAACATGGCTATTTCTGCTTGCTGAGGTGACAATACAAAACACTATATTTTCTTTGAAAAGTGCCACACAACCTCAGGAGGAAAGCAACGTATGAGGACAGGCATGTTTTGTATCAAAGCAACGTATGAGGACAGACATGTTTTTGCTACCGGTGTATCCAGGGGTCACAACTCACTTTGTCATTTCTTGTTTCACCTCTGACACCAAGTCCTTGTTAACAAGCCATATCTCTATCCATAAGATAAAGGGGCAAGAAAGTGGAGCCCAGGTTCCCAAAGTCTCCTTCTCTAACCACCTTCAAGACAAGAGAAAAATATCCCATAACTAATTGAGAACAGGGACCCCTGGATGCATCACATCTGCATAGCCAGTCCAATTGCTTTCTTTTCTTCTCTTTTCTTTTGTTGAGTTGGAATCTCACTCTGTCACCCAGACTGGAGTGCAGTGGCTGCTCCCAGCCACCACAGCCTTGACCTGCTGGGCTCCGGCGATCCTTTCACTTCAGCCTTCCAAGTAGCTGGAACTACAGGCGTGTGCTACCACTCCTGAGTAATTTTTTTATTTATTGTAGAGATGAGGACTCGCCAAGTTGTCCAGGTGGGTCTCGAAGCCGCGGGCTCAGGCAATCCACTCACCTCTGCTTCCCAAAGCACGGGATTACAGGCTGAGTCACTGAGCCCAGCAGCTTTTCAACATGTCAGGTGAGTGTAACAAATGCTTGTTGACTAATGGCAAAAAGTAAATGTGCCTGTCACTCTCTCTGTTTGTAAAGTGGTTTAGGCATGTTTGGGGCCACATCAGGTGATCCACAAAACAAGTTGTCATTGTTTTTTCAAGAGAGATAATTTCTAAGGTATTTTGGAAAAGCACTGTGTGATCATAAGAGCTACCATTTCCTTCAAACGCTATTCAGCATTCGCCCTGTATTTGTTCATTTAATCTTCACAGCACTGCCATAGAGTTCATCTCTCCTAGGCCCATCTGAAGTGGATCTGTTTAATTCTTTATTGTGCAGAGACAAAAAAACCTAGTCACAGATATTAAATCCCTTGTCTAAGGCTGTACAGTGGTTCATGACCAAGCAAACTTGATTTCCCAGTAGATCATTTACAAACCAGGGAGTTCATCCATGTATCAGCACCTTCCTGTGTTCCTGTGCCTTTCTGTGACTTGCCATTCAAAGGTTAGAGAATGTTGAGACCTGTGCCCAGACACGTCAGCTTTCCTTCTCAGTCAAGGTACCCTTTGGCCATGGTGCCCTGGGTCTGAACCTGACTGTATGGCCCTGTTCAGGTGGTGTGATCTTCCTCACTGGCCATGAAACTGGCAGGAAGAAGAATCACCTTAGCATGTTAGGGGGATGAAAAAGCATCCAGCATCTCAGTTTGAGCTCCTGGACTGAGAGGATGGTAGAGTCATAAAAGAAGATTGTCTTTTTAGCGTAAGTTTTGTCACAAGGAACACAGTCATCAATCAAATTTACTTCCTAGATATGGCAGCATCTTTGTACCCACAAGGTGATTATCCTAACCCCAGTTAGAAAAGGATGCCAAGGAAGCTGAGGTCTCGCCAGCCGTATCTGACAAAGTTAGCTTTGTTCTAGACTTTGGCCATAGAAATCCCCATTTATTCCATTCAATCCTCCCTAAAGACATTCCTGGCAAAAGTGTGGAGGTGGATTGCATTCTCTGATGGCATGCTGAGAACATTACCCAGATAAAGAAAGGTGGCCCAACATTCAAGGAGAACTTATGAACTTCCAAAAACTTCAACTGTGTTTACATCACCTGCATTTTAACTCTTCACATTCCAACCATGGAATAGAAAGAAAGATCACTAAAGAGCAGACACTAAATGAGACATTCTGTTAGTACTTAAGATAATTTAGCAAGTAGACAACCCAAGACATTCTGTCCCTACAGTCATAACACATCCTTTGTGTGTATTCACAGGGGACAGCAGACAGAAGCAGCCCAGAGGAAAACCTTCATGCCTTCATGTCCTCCCTGACCTGACCTTCAAAGACATTTGCTTACAAGAAATAATTGATTAGTTTAGGTGGAAATACTCAGAGGCAGGGCTGGAGTCCAGGCCCCATCACTGGCTGTATAAAACCCTCTGCACAGTGTCGTGGATCATGGGGGGGGGGGGTCCAATAAATTAACCCTCCTGGTTGTGCTGGTTATGCTCATGTTGGAACAAATGTATAGCCAGACCAGAAGTCAGGGAGATGGAGAGGAATGTCAGCTTGATTAGTAACAAAGGCCAGGCTGGCAGATGTGACAGAAGAGACTGAGCACATATGTTGGTTGTCCCTGTCCACAGCACTGTGCAAGACTGGACTGTAGCAGAACCCCCAGATGGAGGAACATCTGGCCTAAAGAGAGGATAAATGGTTCTGATAATCATCAGGTCACCCAGAAAGAGACAAGACAGGCTGAGGGGGGTAGGAACACTTTATCCACCTGGAACTTGGTAAACAAAAAATGAGTGACTGAGGCAAGTGTCTCCATCAGTAGAGATTTACTGAGCCAAAGTTTGAGGGTGTGTCTGGGAAAAACACAAGTGACAGGAGCATCTGTGACCTGTGCTTTCCAAGAGGGTCTTGGGAACTTGGCATTTAAGGAAAGAGAGCACACAGGAGAAAAAATGAGATGAAGATGGGCGGGGAAGACAGTTACATTCTTTCAAGGTCTAACTATTGCTAAGTAAATCTAGGTGAGGGAAATATGTGAACAAAGGAAGTGGATGAAAGGATGAAATATGTCCAGCTGTGGGGGCTCACTCCTGTGATCCCTGCACTTGGAAGGATCACTTGAGGTCAAGTTTGAGACCAGCCTGGATAACATAGTGAGACTGTGTCTTTACAAATAATTTTAAAATTAGCCAGGGGTGGTAGCACACACCTGTAGTCCCAGCTATTAGGATGATGAAGTAGGAGGATCACTTGAACCCAGGAGTTGGAGGCTGCAATGAGCTATGATCACACCACTGCTCTCTAGCCTGGGTGACAGAGGAAGACCCTGTTTCTAAGAAAAAAAAAGAGATGAGTAGTGTCATCAGCATCACCATTAGTTTGGTTTATGTATCTTTTTCTCCCTACTCCTTTCTAAATATGGCAATTATATGACCCATACTTCTGTAATATCTAGACCAGGGGTGTCCACATTTGGCTTCCCTGGGTCACAGTGAGTAAAGAGGAATTGTAGTATATACATAATTACACTTCCTTTAAAAAATATTTTATTACAAAGTTTACAAAAATAAGAACAATATAAAACTAGTGGGAAATTTGACCTTGTTTTTGTAAAGCAAATCTATCAGTGTCTGGTTCAATGGAAGTTGATTCTCAAGGTGCTCATCAGAAACGTGTGTTCATCCCAAGTGCCCATGCCATAATAGATAAGATAGACAAGTGAGACTTCATCAAACTGACCAACTTCTGCAAAACCAAAGTAACCAGCAGTGAGACAGTCCACAGACTGGGAAAAAAATTGCCAACTGTATTTATAACAAAGGCCTAACATCTAGGATCAACAAGGAACTCAAATGTGCTGAAAAGAAGAAAACAAACAGCCCCATTGCAAAGTGGGCAAAAGATATGAATAGACATGTCTCAAAAGAAGATGTATAAGAGGCCAACAGATACATGAAAAAATGCTCAGCTTCATTAGTCATCAAAGAAATGAAAATTAAAAGCACACTTAGATACCACCTAACTCCAGCCAGGATGGCCAACATCAATAACTCAAAAAATAATGTGGTACATATATGCAATGGAATATTATGCAGTCATAAAGAAGGACAAATATGTGGACCTTGCAGCAACTTAGATAGACTTAGAGTCAATCTTACTTAGCGATCTGTCACAGAAACAAACAACAAAGTACCATATGTTCTCACTCATAAGCAGATCTTGAACAATTATAATACTATAAGAAAGCGTTTGCCAGTGATGGGAAGCTGTCAGGGGAGAGGGGGTGGGATTGGCGGTTGAGGGAACCTGCTAGGGCAGGGAGGGGCATACTGCATCAACAAGGGTACCTGCATAATCAATGTTTGTATACCTAACCCTGGACTGTATCCCACATCTTTATAATAAAATAATAATAATAAAAGAAAGAAAAAAAAAACAGATGCTGGAGAGGATGTGGAAAAAAGGGAACATTTCTATACTGTTGGTGCAAGTATAAACTAGTACAGCGACTGTGGAAAACAGTCTGACGATTCCTAAAAGACCTAAAAATCTCCCTCCTGGGAATATACCCAGAGGAACTCAAATTACTCTATGAAAAAGATACCTGCATGTGCATGTTTATTGCAGCATTATTCACAATAACAAAAATGTGGAGCCAACGCATTGAAAGAGGACTGGATAAAAAGAGTGGTGCATATACATGATGGAATATTGCACAACAATAAAGAAGGAAAAAATTATGAACTTTGGAGCAACTTGGCTGGACTTAGAAACTTTAATAGTGAGTGATCCATCACAGAAACAAAGAGCCAAGTATCACACGTTCTCACTTACAAATGAACCTTGAACAACTATCATAATGATATAAGAAAGGGATTGGCAGTAGTGGAAAATTGCCAGTGGAGTGGGGGCACACCTCATCACCAAGGGTACCTGCATAATTAACATTTGTATACCTAATCCTGAATTATACTCCACATATTTAAAATTAAATGTTTAAAAAAAGAAATGTGTTTAAATTTTTCTTTTTGTGTGCTTCATCATTGAAAACAGCTGCTTGCCCATGAATGTGTTGCCAAAAAGCAATGTCGTGAAAGAGGCATGATGGTGAACTTCAAAAAGGAACCACACATGGGGTCATGAAGAAAATAACCACAGAAAAACATATGATGTTAAAGGATTTTGTGGGGCCATGTTACTAGCTGTCCTGGCCTCGTGCAGCCAGTGGCTTGCGGGTTGGACACACCTGTTATAGTCCCACTATTCCTAGTAAATACCCAAGTACCCTGATTCAGTACTTGGCTGCTGAAAATACAACTTTTGCATTGTCAGCTAATGTGTCCTGATTCTTGGTTCTGGAGTGGCATCAGCTCCGTTCTCTGTTGCTCAGGGTTAGCCTGTCCAAAATCAGACTTCTCACCATCTCCCACCAACCTTTGCCCTGCCCACAGCCCTCCCATATGTAAATGGAGGTGGGCTCCTCCAATGGGCTTGGGTGCCAAATCTCGAAGCCACCTGCTCCTCTCTTCTCTGGCCCTCATATTCAGTCCAAGGGCATGTCCTGCTGAAATGTCTAGCATCCTAGCCCCTGCCAGACTCCCTCTGCTGGCACCACACAGTCCACTGCTGCCACTGGGAAAGTGAAGGGATGCCACATCATCTCCCTGCTACTGCATCTGCTAAACATGGTGGCCATAAAGACCCACTGGAAGTGTGAATAAGACTACTCTGCACACAGAACTGAAGACTCTGTCTTCAGCACCCTCTGGTAATGTCCACTCTCACTCCAGGGTCCAACCATGCCCATGGCAGCCCCAGCAGACACCCTTACCTGTCTCTCTCCTCTACCTCTGTTCACATCATCCAGGTTGAAAGATCCCCTTGAGCTCAGGAGTTCAAGACCACCCCAGGCAACATAGAGAGACCTCATGTCTACAAAAATAAAAAGTTAGCCAGATGTGTTGGTGCACACCTGTAGTCCTAGCTACTTGAGAGGCTGAA
>NW_007139237.1:0-717 GCF_000164805.1 Carlito syrichta | reverse complement strand
TGCCAACTGTATTTATAACAAAGGCCTAACATCTAGGATCAACAAGGAACTCAAAATGTGCTGAAAAGAAGAAAAACAAACAGCCCCATTGCAAAGTGGGCAAAAGATATGAATAAACATGTCTCAAAAGAAGATGTATAAGAGGCCAACAGATACATGAAAAAATGCTCAGCTTCATTAGTCATCAAAGAAATGAAAATTAAAAGCACACCGAGATACCACCTTACTCCAGCCAGGATGGCCAACATCAATAACTCAAAAAATAATGTGGTACATATATGCAATGAAATATTATGCAGTCATAAAGAAGGACAAATATGTGGACCTTGTAGCAACTTAGATAGATTTAGAGTCAATCATACTTAGCGATCTGTCACAGAAACAAACAACAGAGTACCATATGTTCTCACTCATAAGCAGATCTTGAACAATTATAATACTATAAGAAAGCGTTTGCCAGTGATGGGAAGCTGTCAGGGGAGAGGGGGTGGGATTGGCGGTTGAGGGAACCTGCTAGGGCAGGGAGGGGCATACTGCATCAACAAGGGTACCTGCATAATCAATGTTTGTATACCTAACCCTGGACTGTATCCCACATCTTTATAATAAAATAATAATAATAAAAGAAAGAAAAAAAAAAACAGATGCTGGAGAGGATGTGCAAAAAAGGGAACATTTCTATACTGTTGGTGCAAGTATAAACTAGTACAGCGACTG
>NW_007139236.1:0-4456 GCF_000164805.1 Carlito syrichta | reverse complement strand
TAGGATCAACACGGAACTCAAATGTGCTGAAAAGAAGAAAACAAACAGCCCCATTGCAAAGTGGGCAAAAGATATGAATAGACATGTCTCAAAAGAAGATGTATAAGAGGCCAACAGATACATGAAAAAATGCTCAGCTTCATTAGTCATCAAAGAAATGAAAATTAAAAGCACACTTAGATACCACCTAACTCCAGCCAGGATGGCCAACATCAATAACTCAAAAAATAATGTGGTACATATATGCAATGGAATATTATGCAGTCATAAAGAAGGACAAATATGTGGACCTTGCAGCAACTTAGATAGACTTAGAGTCAATCATACTTAGCGATCTGTCACAGAAACAAACAACAAAGTACCATATGTTCTCACTCATAAGCAGATCTTGAACAATTATAATACTATAAGAAAGTGGCAGTGATGGGAAGCTGTCAGGGGAGAGGGGGTGGGATTGGCGGTTGAGGGAACCTGCTAGGGCAGGGAGGGGCATACTGCATCAACAAGGGTACCTGCATAATCAATGTTTGTATACCTAACCCTGGACTGTATCCCACATCTTTATAATAAAATAATAATAATAAAAGAAAGAAAAAAAAAACAGATGCTGGAGAGGATGTGGAAAAAAGGGAATATTTCTATACTGTTGGTGCAAGTATAAACTAGTACAGAGACTGTGGAAAACAGTCTGACGATTCTTAAAAGACCTAAAAATCTCCCTCCTGGGAATATACCCAGAGGAACTCAAATTACTCTATGAAAAAGATACCTGCATGTGCATGTTTATTGCAGCATTATTCACAATAACAAAAATGTGGAGCCAACGCATTGAAAGAGGACTGGATAAAAAGAGTGGTGCATATACATGATGGAATATTGCACAACAATAAAGAAGGAAAAAATTATGAACTTTGGAGCAACTTGGCTGGACTTAGAAACTTTAATAGTGAGTGATCCATCACAGAAACAAAGAGCCAAGTATCACACGTTCTCACTTACAAATGAACCTTGAACAACTATCATAATGATATAAGAAAGGGATTGGCAGTAGTGGAAAATTGCCAGTGGAGTGGGGGCACACCTCATCACCAAGGATACCTGCATAATTAACATTTGTATACCTAATCCTGAATTATACTCCACATATTTAAAATTAAATGTTTAAAAAAAGAAATGTGTTTAAATTTTTCTCTTTGTGTGCTTCATCATTGAAAACAGCTGCTTGCCCATGAATGTGTTGCCAAAAAGCAATGTCGTGAAAGAGGCATGATGGTGAACTTCAAAAAGGAACCACACATGGGGTCATGAAGAAAATAACCACAGAAAAACATATGATGTTAAAGGATTTTGTGGGGCCATGTTACTAGCTGTCCTGGCCTCGTGCAGCCAGTGGCTTGCGGGTTGGACACACCTGTTATAGTCCCACTATTCCTAGTAAATACCCAAGTACCCTGATTCAGTACTTGGCTGCTGAAAATACAACTTTTGCATTGTCAGCTAATGTGTCCTGATTCTTGGTTCTGGAGTGGCATCAGCTCCGTTCTCTGTTGCTCAGGGTTAGCCTGTCCAAAATCAGACTTCTCACCATCTCCCACCAACCTTTGCCCTGCCCACAGCCCTCCCATATGTAAATGGAGGTGGGCTGCTCCAATGGGCTTGGGTGCCAAATCTCGAAGCCACCTGCTCCTCTCTTCTCTGGCCCTCATATTCAGTCCAAGGGCATGTCCTGCTGAAATGTCTAGCATCCTAGCCCCTGCCAGACTCCCTCTGCTGGCACCACACAGTCCACTGCTGCCACTGGGAAAGTGAAGGGATGCCACATCATCTCCCTGCTACTGCATCTGCTAAACATGGTGGCCATAAAGACCCACTGGAAGTGTGAATAAGACTACTCTGCACACAGAGCTGAAGACTCTGTCTTCAGCACCCTCTGGTAATGTCCACTCTCACTCCAGGGTCCAACCATGCCCATGGCAGCCCCAGCAGACACCCTTACCTGTCTCTCTCCTCTACCTCTGTTCACATCATCCAGGTTGAAAGATCCCCTTGAGCTCAGGAGTTCAAGACCACCCCAGGCAACATAGAGAGACCTCATGTCTACAAAAAATAAAAAAGTTAGCCAGATGTGTTGGTGCACACTTGTATTCCTAGCTACTTGAGAGGCTGAAGCAGGAAGATCGCTGGTGTCCGGGAGGTCAAATTTTTAGTGTGTTGTGATCATTCCACTACACTCCAGCCTGGATGACAGAGAGAGATACTGACTCCAAAAAATAAAGTATGCAATTTCTTCATTTCATTTTCAAAAAAAGAACTCACCTCATTTTTAGAGAAAGGAAAGAACTTCAAGATGACAATTTTGGCCCCAAATTCATGGTGTTCTTAACTATCATCAGAATTAGGAAATTTGTCATCCTATGCCTTTGTTAGGATGGAAATTTTCTTGAACTTCGACTGTAGATACAATTGTTATAACCACAATTTCTTTTTTTTCAGATTTTTTTCTGTAAAAAATTTTTTTTATTATAAAGATGTGGAATACAATTCAGGTTTAGGTATACAAATGTTGATTATGCAGGTACCCTTGTTAATGAGGTATGCCTCTCTCTCCTCTAGCAGTCCCACCTCCTCCCCTGACAGTTTCCCACTACTGCCAATCCCTTTTTTATGGTATTATAATTGTTCAAGATCTGCTTATGAGTGAGAACTTATGGTACTCTGTTCTTTGTTTCCTTGATAGATCACTGAGTATGATTGACTCCAAATCCATCCAAGTTGCTGCAAAGTCCATATGTTTGTCCTTCTTTATAGTTGCATAATATTCCATTGTGTATATGTACCACATATTTTTTAACGAGTCCAGCTTCGATGGGCAATGTGGTTGGTTCCATGTTTTTGCTATGGTGAATACAGCTACAACAAACATACTTGTGCAGGTATCTTTTTTGTAGAATGATTTGAGTACCTCCAGCCATATTCCCAATAGAGGTAATTCTGGGTCATATGGAAGGTCGATTTCTAGTACTTTCAGAAATTGCCACACTGTCTTCCAGAGAGGTTTCACTAGTTTGCATTCCTACCAGGAATGTAGAAGCATTCCTTTTTCTCCACAACCTCGCCAGCATCTGTGGTTGTTTGTTTTATTAATGATGACCATTCTTACTGGGGTTAGATGGTATCTCAGTGTGGTTTCTCAGTTGCATTTCTCTGATGATGAGTGAGCCTGAGCACTTTTTCATGCGTCTGTTGGCTTCCCATATATCTCCTTTTGAGGAGTGTCTATTCATATCTTTTGCCCATTTTTTTAATGGGGCTGTTTGTTTTTTCCTTTCAGTACTTTTGAGTTCCTTGTAGATCCTAGAAGTTAGGCCTTTGTAAATATACAGTTGACAAATATTTGTTTTCTATTCTGTGGGCTGTCTCCATGCTTTCTTGATGGTTTGTCTGTTTTTGTTTTTGTTTTATTTTGCTTTACAGAAGCTTGTATAACCAAAATTTCTTGGATTATAAAAATCCAAGTCCTCCCTCAAATTTCTTGAAATTCAATGTGTGCTTTTTCCCCTTAAGAATCCTCTTTCCAACTAGGTACAGTGGCTCATGCCAGTAATGCCAGCATTTTGGGAGACTAAGGCAGGAGGATCATTCTAGGCCCAGAGTAGAAAACCAACCTCAGAAACCTAGAAAGACCTTGTGTCTACAAAAAAAATCAAAAAGTTAGCCAGTCATGGTTGCATGTGCCTATAATCCCAGCTATTCAAGAGGCTGAGGTAATGAATTGCCTGAGCACAGGAGGTCAAGGCTGCTGTGAGCCATGACCATGCCACTGCACTACAGTCTGAGCAATAGAATGAGACTCTACCTCAAAAAAGAAAAAAAGTCTCTCACCTCAAACTTACACCATCACCACACATCAAACCAGTCTAGACATGAAGCTCAACACAGCATGAGTTTCCATAATAAAAATCCACTCATTCAGTTAATTTGCCTAAATAAGTCTAAAATTCTAAGCACTGAGAAAGACTTGGATTACAGTTTAATTGCCAGGATTTCATTTTCCTTGTCTGTAAGATAATGATGCAACTTACAGTCTATGGAGACTTAGTTCAGATAAAGTATTATAAAAATGAGGGAAGTGACTTACCCATAGTTGCATACACATTTATAATACAGTGTTGGGATTTCTCACATGTTATTCCAGTCAATCCTCAAAATAATAGCAGTAGGTAAACATTTTTTTCTTGTGCTACAGATGGGTAAATTGAAGACTAGTGATGGTGAGTGACATGCCACAACAAGGAAAAGCAGATTGTGGGTGGTTATGGAATTTGTAAGGATTCTTGCACTGGGCAGCTGTTTGGGAGGGAGATGAGATCTTCAAGTGAGATTTGGAAGCTGGAGAAGAAGCCCGTCCTCCAACATTTTGATTTATGGAGCACTGAGAGCAATTTCTCCAGCATGA
>NW_007139235.1:0-812 GCF_000164805.1 Carlito syrichta | reverse complement strand
CCCTCATATTCAGTCCAAGGGCATGTCCTGCTGAAATGTCTAGCATCCTAGCCCCTGCCAGACTCCCTCTGCTGGCACCACACAGTCCACTGCTGCCACTGGGAAAGTGAAGGGATGCCACATCATCTCCCTGCTACTGCATCTGCTAAACATGGTGGCCATAAAGACCCACTGGAAGTGTGAATAAGACTACTCTGCACACAGAGCTGAAGACTCTGTCTTCAGCACCCTCTGGTAATGTCCACTCTCACTCCAGGGTCCAACCATGCCCATGGCAGCCCCAGCAGACACCCTTACCTGTCTCTCTCCTCTACCTCTGTTCACATCATCCAGGTTGAAAGATCCCCTTGAGCTCAGGAGTTCAAGACCACCCCAGGCAACCTCATGTCTACAAAAAATAAAAAAGTTAGCCAGATGTGTTGGTGCACACCTGTATTCCTAGCTACTTGAGAGGCTGAAGCAGGAAGATCGCTGGTGTCCGGGATATCAAATTTTTAGTGAGTTGTGATCATTCCACTACACTCCAGCCCGGATGACAGAAAGAGATACTGACTCCAAAAAATAAAGTATGCAATTTCTTCATTTCATTTTCAAAAAAAGAACTCACCTCATTTTTAGAGAAAGGAAAGAACTTCAAGATGACAATTTTGGCCCCAAATTCATGGTGTTCTTAACTATCATCAGAATTAGGAAATTTGTCATCCTATGCCTTTGTTAGGATGGGAAATTTTCTTGAACTTCGACTGTAGATACAATTGTTATAACCACAATTTCTTTTTTTTTTCAGATTTTTTTCTGTAAAAAATTTTTTT
>NW_007139234.1:0-921 GCF_000164805.1 Carlito syrichta | reverse complement strand
GGGCCTAGGTCAGCCCTCCTCCTGCCTCCTCACCACTCCTCCCCTTCCTTCTTCATGGCAGTAGCAGGGCAGCATTCTGATCTGAAGGAAAAGAAGGGAATATCCAAGGTCAGAGGACATTCATACATTGCTTTGGTGAGAGCTCAGTCCATAAGATGTGACCCTTCCACTGCAGGGAAGGCCTGCCCATACCTATGCATGTCTGAGCTAATGAACTCTATGGATTCTGGAAGAAGACAACAAAAGTGAAGAGTGGATAAGAAGAGACTGTGGCAGACGTACCCTTGGATACCACTGAGGACCCTAATCCAAATGGCAGGCAGCAGGATGCAGTGGAAAGGAATTGGAATCTGAAGGTTTGTGTCTGAGTTTTAGGACTCCAAACACTTTGTGACCATAGGCAACCCACTTAAACTTGTTAAAAAATAATCATAAGAATCTATAAAATGAGTACAGTGGCTCATACCTATAATCCCAGTACTTTGGGAGACCAAAGCAGGAGGATTCCTTGAGTCCAGAAGTTGGAGAGACCAATTTGGAAATATAACAAGACTCCAGTCTAAAACAAACAAACAAATAAATAAATAAATAGTCAGCCTTGTGTTGCATATCTGTAGGTCCAGTTACTCAGGCAGCTGAAGCAGGATTATCACTTGAACTCAGGAATTCAAGACTGCAATGAGCTGTGATCACATTGCTGGTCTCCAGCCTGGGCAACAGAGCAAGACCTGGCTCCAAAAAAAAAATAACTATAAAATGATCTGGTGTAGTTAATTAACATCATTTTTCCTGTCCACATGACAGTTTGGGGAGTGTCTAAAGAAAATGCATGGCAAAGCATCTATAGGTTTAATTGCATTATCAGTGTGAGGATTATTTTTCATATTATTAGGCATGTATCTATTAATATCTTTTCTATTA
>NW_007139233.1:8630-9588 GCF_000164805.1 Carlito syrichta | reverse complement strand
CTCTGTGTAGCCCTTGGAGAAGCTTGTTACTTCTATGCCAACAAATCAGGGATTTTTAAAAACACCCTCCAGAGAGCCTGAGAAAATTTGGACAAATGAAAAAATAAAGGGAAAATAATCCAATGTAATACTATAAGAAAATGACTGACAGTAGTGGGAAACTATGGTGGGGGGGAGGGAGATGGGATTAACGGCAGCAAACATCTGTCTGGAGATGGGGAAACACCTCTTATCAACAGGGTGCCAGAAAGAAATGTATTTGTATATCTAACCCTTAACTGTACCCCACACTATCATAATAAAAAATATTGATAAAAATAGTAAAAAATCCTGGTTCGAATCCTTGTGATTGGAACCCATGTCTAACAACTCTTATTATTGGTCTGGTTGGACCCCTCTTTCTCCTTCTCCTTGGTTTGCTCACAGGGCCCTGTATAATAAATTGATTTATTCATTTTATCAAACCATGAATCAGCTCTGTAAAGCTCATGAATATGAGAACCCACTACAATGGTATACCCATGACTGATGAGTCAACGCATTGACTCATGAACAAAAAAAAGAGGGGCATGAAATATCTATCTGCAAAATCTATAATAGCCTGTGATGGCTTGCTTGACATAACTCCATTTTGTAACAAATCCTCCATCTTAACCCAGAGATGATCCCCCTGTGTAACCTTCCCTTAATCACAAGTTATAACCTTCCTGTAATCACAAGACCACATTCTTGTTCCCCTCGGTGCTTGGAAATTCCCTAATTGAAAATTTTGTATCTCATCTACCTGTCAAATGTTCTGCCAGGAAAATGTAAATCAAAGTGTACAACTTATATAATTTCTGCCTTTATATGCCTCCTGCTCACTGTGTTCGGGGTTGAGAAATCTTTTTGGCACTAGCCTCTCTCGACCACTGGCTATTAAAGGACTCATATTTGACCTTCAGTGTGTTGGTGTCTC
>NW_007139233.1:4261-5749 GCF_000164805.1 Carlito syrichta | reverse complement strand
GAGATAGAATTTTTAGATAGGCTAGGAATGGTAGCTCACACCTCCGGTCCCAGTGCTTTTGGAGGCTGAGGCAAGATGATCACATGAGCCAAGGAGATTGAGACCAGCATGAGCAACATAGTGAGACCTCATCATTACAAAAATAAAATAATTGGCCTGGCTCAGTGGCTCAGTCTGTAATCCCAGCGCTTTGGGAGGCTGAGGTGAGTGAATTGCCTGAGGCTGTGGGTTCGAGACCCGCATTGGCAACTTGGTGAGACCTCATCTCTACAATAAATAAAAAAAATTACCCGGGCGTGGTAGCATGCACGTGTAGTTCCGGCTACTCGGAAGGCTGAGGCGGAAGGATTGCCGGAGCCCAGCAAATCGAGGTTGCGGTGGCTGGGAGCGGTCACTGCACTCCAGTCTGGGCAACAGAGTGAGACTCCAACTCAAAAAATAAAAATAAAAATAAAATAAAATAATTATCTGGGCATGGTGGTGCCTATGGTCCTAGATATTTGGGAGACTGAGGCAGAAAGAATGTTTGAGCCCAGGAGTTCAAGACTGCCATGAGCTATGATCATGCCACTGCACTCCAGCCTGAGTGACAGAGTGAGTCTCAATGTAAAATAAAATAACTCCTTCAATACACAAAGACAAAAGAAATTCAAGCCTAACATTCAACCATCAGTTGGTACTAGTAATGAAGGGGACTTTGCTTACAAATCTGGTACTGCCCTCCTACCTGCCAATATCCCCAAGACCACCCCTCTGCCCCCACACAAAGTCCAACAATAGTGTTAAGTTGAACTTGGCATATAGAAAATAAAGCACCTTGGAGACATTATGGATGCTCTGGCACTAATTTTAATGTGTGATATGAATAGACAGTTCCTTTAAAACATAACTCTGACCAAATTACACTGCTACTCAAGAAAACTATCCTGGTGTGTGTGAAGTCATCATTCTTAACCTGTTATTTAGAAGCCTCCATGTGTGGTTTTAACTTGTCCGTCGCACCCAGAATGACTCTCCAGAGGAGTCCAGGCCTGTCTGAAGGCTCTTTGTTTGCTGATTGCACCCCAACTTCTCTATGGCTCTGGTCACACCATCCCTTCTGTTTCCAAGTCTCTCATTTCCAATCATGCATGATAGTCATCTTTCAAAATTTTTCTCATCCTTCAAGGACCCCAGTATGTCCTGCCTCATGCAGAAATTATTTCCTGCTCCTTGACTGGATCTAATCACTCCTCCTTCTCTTTCCCATAATAAACATTTAAAAAGGTATCACTGGTTCCATTTTTTATCAGACTTCATATATTTAGCCAAACAGGGATCTGTGAACTTACGTTCCTGCTGTGGGATTTAGGAAGCTGATATAAGTGTCTTATTCATCTCTGCTCTTGACTCAGTCATTGTTTACAGTATAATAAATGACCCCCACATTTAAAAACAGGTCATTTATCTGTTCACAATACTGTGAGCATATTCTGAGTTGTGCTTTGA
>NW_007139233.1:0-3993 GCF_000164805.1 Carlito syrichta | reverse complement strand
AAAGGATGAGAGAAAGTACACAGCCTTGAGGAACAGGCATGAACTCAGTGAATACACTCTGCCACATCCCACTTGTCAAAGCCATGTGGCCAAGAGTTCAAGGCCAGCTCTGATTCAAGGGTGAGGAAATAAACTCTATTGCTGAGAAGACAGGTAAAAAACAGGTAGCCATTTTTTTAGATCCCATGATGCCTATCCTTCAAAACACTTAGTGCTGAGCATTGAATATAGGAGATGGTCAAGAAGTGTTCAATGAACCTCAGGGAGTTAACTGGATGCCTTTGCAAGGGAATCAGAACCCAGTGTTATATACAATGCTATTTCTAGACTACTGGTTCTCAAACTTCTGTGTGCATGAGGATCACTTAAGGACTAGGTTAAAATGCCAATCCCAGGGCTCCAATGCCAGGCAGATCGATTCAGTAGGTGGACCGGGGTCTCAGGGATCTGTAGTTCACCAGCCACCTGGACATGGTAGTGGTTCTGGACAGCCTGCAGCAGCAGTGAGAGCTGACACAGTTGTAGCAGCACATGGATCATCCCTGTTGTTACAAAGGACGTGACCTGCTTTATTTCATGAGATCCCTAAAAAAAATCCTAATAGAAAAGATATTAATAGATACATGCCTAATAATATGAAAAATAATCCTCACACTGATAATTGCAATTAAACCTATAGATGCTTTGCCATGCATTTTCTTTAGACACTCCCCAAACTGTCATGTGGACAGGAAAAATGATGTTAATTAACTACACCAGATCATTTTATAGTTATTTTTTTTTTTTGGAGCCAGGTCTTGCTCTGTTGCCCAGGCTGGAGACCAGCAATGTGATCACAGCTCATTGCAGTCTTGAATTCCTGAGTTCAAGTGATAATCCTGCTTCAGCTGCCTGAGTAACTGGACCTACAGATATGCAACACAAGGCTGACTATTTATTTATTTATTTGTTTGTTTGTTTTAGACTGGAGTCTTGTTATATTTCCAAATTGGTCTCTCCAACTTCTGGACTCAAGGAATCCTCCTGCTTTGGTCTCCCAAAGTACTGGGATTATAGGTATGAGCCACTGTACTCATTTTATAGATTCTTATGATTATTTTTTAACAAGTTTAAGTGGGTTGCCTATGGTCACAAAGTGTTTGGAGTCCTAAAACTCAGACACAAACCTTCAGATTCCAATTCCTTTCCACTGCATCCTGCTGCCTGCCATTTGGATTAGGGTCCTCAGTGGTATCCAAGGGTACATCTACCACAGTCTCTTCTTATCCACTCTTCACTTTTGTTGCCTTCTTCCAGAATCCATAGAGTTCATTAGCTCAGACATGCATAGGTATGGGCAGGCCTTCCCTGCAGTGGAAGGGTCACATCTTATGGACTGAGCTCTCACCAAAGCAATGTATGAATGTCCTCTGACCTTGGATATTCCCTTCTTTTCCTTCAGATCAGAATGCTGCCCTGCTACTGCCATGAAGAAGGAAGGGGAGGAGTGGTGAGGAGGCAGGAGGAGGGCTGACCTAGGCCCCCAGGCCCTCCCATTTCAGAGCCCAATTGTGCCTCCTTCCTTTGTGCTCTAGTCCCAGTTAGGGGGTCACAGCAGGCAGGTGCTCACTGCATAGGGGCACAGCCTCAGCCTCCACCACAGAGCTCGCGGCTTCCAAGAAACCACTCTTGAAGGGGGTTGGGCTTTCTGTTAACCTTTAACCTTTATAGCAGCTAAAATACCCACTGTGCATGCACTAGACCAGGGGTGTCCAATCGTTTGGTTTCCCTGGGCCACATTAACTAAACAAAGCAGGTGGTATCATATTACCAGACTTCAAACTTTACTATAAAGCGACAATCATCAAAACAGCTTGGTATTGGTATAGGAACAGGCATACAGATCAATAGAATAGAATTGAGATTTCCAGATGCAAAACATCAATTTATCAGCCAACTCATCTTTGACAAGGCCTCCACCACCTACCACTGGGGAGAGGAGAACCTATTCAGTAAAAGGTGCTGGGAAAACTGGCTGAACACATGCAGAAGATTGAAACAGGACCCCTATCAATCCCCATGCACAAAGGTTAGCTCCAAACGGATCAGAGAACTAAATGTAAAACCTCAAACCATAAGAACCTTAGAAAATGAAGGAAATACCCTCATGGAAATCAGCACTGGCATCCAATTCCTGAGCAAAACCCGAAACCCACAGGTCATAAGAGAGAAGATAGACAAGTGCGACCTTATTAAACTCACAAGCTTCTGCAAGGCTAAAGAAACCATCAAGAGAGCAGGGAGACAGCCGACAGACTGGAAAAAAATATGTGCCAACACCAGGTCTGACAAAGGTTTAACATCCTGGATCTACAAGGAACTAAAACGTGCTGAAAAGAAAAAAACAAACAACCCCCTTATAAAGTGGGCAAAAGATATGAACAGACACTTCACAAAAGAGGACATCCGAGCAGCCAACAAACACATGAAGAAATGTTCAACCTCACTAATCATCAGGGAGATGCAAATCAAAACCACACTGAGATACCACCTAACTCCTGTCAGAATGGCAATTATCAACAACTCAAAAGATAACAGCTGCTGGAGAGGGAACATTTCTGGAGAGGCGAAAAGGGAACACTTCTACACTGTTGGTGGGAGTGTAAACTAGTGCAACCTCTGTGGAAAGCAGTGTGCAATTCTTAAAAGCTGTAAATATCAACCTCCCATATGACCCCACAATCCTCCTGCTGAGAATATACCCTGAAGAACTCAAATCACTCCATAAAAAAGATACCAGCACACGTATGTTTATCGCAGCGTTTTTCACCATAGCAAGAACTTGGAAACAACCATGCTGCCCATCAAAAGAAGGCTGGATTCAAAAAATGTGGTATATATACATGATGGAATACTATGCAGCCATAAAAAAGAACAAAATCATGAATTTTGCAGCAACCTTGATGGAACTAGAGTCTATAATACTGAGTGATCTCTCACAGAAACAAAGATCCGAGTATCACATGTTCTCACTCATATAATGGACCTTGAACATCCAATGTAATACTATAAGAAAATGACTGACGGTACTGGGAAACTATGGGGAGGATGGTATTAACAGTAGCAAATATCTGTCTGGTGATGGGGAAACACCTCTTATCAACAGGGTGCCTGAATGGAACGTGATTGTACACCTAACTCTTAACTGTACCCCACAAAACCATAATAAAAAATATTGATTAAAAAAAAAGAATCATTCTGGGTTGCATGTAAATTATATAATATAGTTAGTGTGTACACATAAGATTTAAAAAGTTTTTTATTATAAAGCTTTTAAAAATGAGAACAATATATCTAGTGGGAAATTTGACCCTGCTTTTGCAAAACTAATCTATCAATATCTGGTTAATGGAAGTGATCACAATTCTTAGTGAGTTCTCAAGGTGCTCATCAGAAATGTTTGTCTGAATTTTGTCTTCGTGTGTTTCATCATTGAAAATGGCTGCTCGTAAATGTGTGTGCTGCCATAAAGCAACATCACAAATGACGTGTGATGGTGAACTTCAAAAATGGAAGCGTGCATGGGGTTATGAAGACAATAAATGCTGAAAAACACATGATGCCAAAAGATTTTGTGGGACCATATTACTGAGTTATCCTGGGCCACATGAGCCCTCAGGTTTTGGGTTGGATGTATCTGTGTTAAATGTTAGTTGCTCCCCTTGGAAACCGATCATGCATAGCAATAATTTCACATTTTCAGAGTCCCAACTACTGACTTTAAAACGATTCTTTAAGTAACTTTTAAAAATGACCATGGGTTCTTAAAATTTGTTTTAAAGAGAGAGAATGGGAGATGGTCAGTTTTGGTAAAAATGATAATAATTATTATATTGAAATTCCCCAGAAACTCTAATCACATATAACTAATTCTCCCATGTGTATTGTACGTGGCCTTTGTATTCTCTGTGGAGTAGGTGGTAATGACACTTCTAGTGGTCAAGGTGGCTACCT
>NW_007139232.1:0-755 GCF_000164805.1 Carlito syrichta | reverse complement strand
TCATCCTTTTGGGTGCAAACCAGCCCAGAATACTTCCTGGAGGAGTGAGACCCCATGGAAAGGCATACTTTGCAGTTCTCTGAGTAATCCCAGCTGACAGCACATGGAACAATCACACATTATCAAAGCACAACTCAGAATATGCTCACAGTATTGTGCACAGATAAATGACCTGTTTTTAAATGTGGGGGTCATTTATTATACTGTAAACAATGACTGAGTCAAGAGCAGAGATGAATAAGACACTTATATCAGCTTCCTAAATCCCACAGCAGGAACGTAAGTTCACAGATCCCTGTTTGGCTAAATATATGAAGTCTGATAAAAAATGAACCAGTGATACCTTTTTAAATGTTTATTATGGGAAAGAGAAGGAGGAGTGATTAGATCCAGTCAAGGAGCAGGAAATAATTTCTGCATGAGGCAGGACATACTGGGGTCCTTGAAGGATGAGAAAAATTTTGAAAGATGACTATCATGCATGATTGGAAATGAGAGACTTGGAAACAGAAGGGATGGTGTGACCAGAGCCATAGAGAAGTTGGGGTGCAATCAGCAAACAAAGAGCCTTCAGACAGGCCGGGACTCCTCTGGAGAGTCATTCTGGGTGCGATGGACAAGTTAAAACCACACGTGGAGGCTTCTAAATAACAGGTTAAGAATGGTGACTTCACACACACCAGGACAGTTTTCTTGAGTAGCAGTGTAATTTGGTCAGAGTTATGTTTTAAAGGAACTGTCTATTCATATCACAC
>NW_007139231.1:0-1097 GCF_000164805.1 Carlito syrichta | reverse complement strand
TTGGGGATATTGGCAGGTAGGAGGGCAGTACCAGAATTGTAAGCAAAGTCCCCTTCATTATTAGTACGAACTGATGGTTGAATGTTAGGCTTGAATTTCTTTTGTCTTTGTGTATTGAAGGGAGTTATTTTATTTTATATTGAGACTCACTCTGTCACTCAGGCTGGAGTGCAGTGGCATGATCATAGCTCATAGCAGTCTTGAACTCCTGGGCTCAAACATTCTTTCTGCCTCAGTCTCCCAAATATCTAGGACCATAGGCACCACCATGCCCAGATAATTATTTTATTTTATTTTATTTTATTTTATTTTATTTATTTTTATTTTTATTTTTTGAGTTGGAGTCTCACTCTGTTGCCCAGACTGGAGTGCAGTGACCGCTCCCAACCACCGCAGCCTCGATCTGCTGGGCTTCAGCAATCCTTCCGCCTCAGCCTTCCGAGTAGCCGGAACTACAGGTGCATGCTACCACATCCGGCTAATTTTTTTAATTTATTGTAGAGATGAGGTCTCACCAAGTTGCCAATGTGGGTCTCGAACCCACAGCCTCAGGCAATTCACTCACCTCAGCCTCCCAAAGCGCTGGGATTACAGACTGAGCCACTGAGCCAGGCCAATTATTTTATTTTTGTAATGATGAGGTCTCACTATGTTGCTCATGCTGGTCTCAATCTCCTTGGCTCATGTGATCATCTTGCCTCAGCCTCCCAAAGCACTGGGACCGGAGGTGTGAGCTACCATTCCTAGCCTATCTAAAAATTCTATCTCTAGTCCATACTTATTATTGTAATTAACTTTTGAGATCATATTGGTGGGTGAGAGGCTAATATTAAATCTGACTATTTATTACACTCCTTTGTGGTTTTGACAACAGAGCAAAACTCTACACAATTCTGTTTTTTCTTACTATCTTTCACCTTTCCTCTGTGCAAGAAGGCTTTGTGTATCTTAAAGAGATGTAAAGGTTATTGGTGTGGCTTGAATTGCCAAATTTTTTCAGAACTGTTGTTTATTAAATTTGGCTGAGCAAATGTCATTGGAAACCAGTGAATGCTTTTTCTCTCATTCCCAAGCTAACTACTGAATAATCTGTGGTG
>NW_007139230.1:0-842 GCF_000164805.1 Carlito syrichta | reverse complement strand
GTAATTTTTTTTATTTATTGTAGAGATGAGGTCTCACAAGTTGCAATGCGGGTCTCGAACCCACAGCTCAGGCAATTCACTCACCTCAGCCTCCCAAAGCGCTGGGATTACAGACTGAGCCACTGAGCCAGGCCAATTATTTTATTTTTGTAATGATGAGGTCTCACTATGTTGCTCATGCTGGTCTCAATCTCCTTGGCTCATGTGATCATCTTGCCTCAGCCTCCAAAAGCACTGGGACCGGAGGTGTGAGCTACCATTCCTAGCCTATCTAAAAATTCTATCTCTAGTCCATACTTATTATTGCAATTAACTTTTGAGATCATATTTGTGGGTGAGAGGCTGATATTAAATCTATTTATTACACTCCTTTGTGGTTTTGACAACAGAGCAAAACTCTACACAATTCTGTTGTTTCTTACTATCTTTCACCTTTCCTCTGTGCAAGAAGTCTTTGTGTATCTTAAAGAGATGTAAAGGTTATTGGTGTGGCTTGAATTGCCAAATTTTTTCAGAACTGTTGTTTATTAAATTTGGCTGAGCAAATGTCATTGGAAACCAGTGAATGCTTTTTCTCTCATTCCCAAGCTAACTACTGAATAATCTGTGGTGTCTCTTGTACATATTAGAGGTTTTGAAATGAGTGATGACTATTGTTATTTTATTTCTGGGAGACTCTTCCCTTTCACTGACACATCTCCACCTCAGTTATAACAATACAAATGCTGTTAAACATTTTTTTGAACTAAAGTAGCATGCCCTTTCTTACATTCATTTGCTGAAGAGAGAGAATTCTTGGTCTTTTTGCAGATGATGAGAGTGTAAAGCACTTCTATCACTTT